>NW_018408599.1:134120-171709 GCF_002113885.1 Mizuhopecten yessoensis | reverse complement strand
GCAATAATGAGTGAAATGCCTGCTCTCTGCTATACAAATATAATTAACTTCCTACATATCTATAAGGACAGTGGTTCATTGTTTGATATGGTACACGTAGGTATTTGGTCCTTGAGACCTTTTACTTCTCTAAATACTCGAATGTCCAAAGGATATATTAACAGACTTTACTGTATAAAAGTAGGCAAACATTGATGTGCCATAGGTGTACCGTTGAACTCGTATCAGTGTCGATAGGTTCAGGTGTCACTAGGGGTTCACCTGTGTCTCTTTATAATAAAAGTGATATTTGATACAAGTAGTATTTTGTACATAAACTGCTTGATATCTGCTAAAAGTATTATTTCGTGTGTTAAGGGTATGCCATCAAAGTAAGTGATGTATTAACTTGGTACCAGTTATGATCTATTTACTACAAAAATGTCGTTTTTTTATTGTGTGTAAGTAACTGAATTACTTCGTATGTATGTATGTATGTATGATTGTATGTATGTATGTATTCACAACCCTATATTTACACGTAAGGTTTGTAAATAAATTTGTATGTCACGTTAAATTTGGGACATGAATTGCTGTCTATTCAAACCTGAAGAACGATAGTATATTATCAATACCTATTATAAATTATTCCTAATAATATTATTGTACTGTTAATTTCTGGTGTCATATTGTCATACGAACTAGTTAATAAAATGTGTATCATAATAATTCACTACAGAATATGTATTATTTAATGATCGGTAGCTCCACACTCCGATTTAATTCTGTACCATCCGATCAATTCCGTCAATTTGAAGGATACCGCCTGATCCGTTTCATTGACCCCTGAGTTCGTGAAAATGCATAGGCTGTTATGTAGAATGGTTCTACACTAAGCCTAGCCCTAACGTCTGGTCTATTGTATAGAGAGGTCGCCAGCTCTATCGTGTAATCGGCATACGATGTTATGTAGAATGGTTCTACACTAACCCTAACCCTAACGTCTTTTTGACAATGGATTAAATAAACTATATTGGTGCTGTACCGGCAGGGAATGACCCACTTCTTTATGCATGTTTATATTATATATATTATCCATATGCGGTGATATTCACTCGAACCCCAGTCAACAAAACTCCAACATCCACCTAGATTTTATTTCTATTTGTCATATTAATATTTGTTCGTTAAGGAACAAAACTCATATTATTGATGCTGAGTTCTCCGGATACGTTCCTTTACCAATATTTCAGTTATATAATGCCAGTTTTTTCCTTGGAGCGGATGAGCGGGCGGGGTCCAATAGGGGAAACAGAGCACATTCTTTAAAATCCTTCTTTTCCTGAAGGAATAACAGGATTATGTTTAATTGCATATAAATATAACCCCTGACTTACCATGGAATACATGTACACTACCAGCAACATACATCTGGCTTCTATAAGTTCAATTATACCAACATTTTAACGTGAGTGATTCAGGCCCTCTGGTCCTCTTGTTGAATCATGTCAAGGGTCAAATATGTTAAAAACTTTAAACAACTTCTTAATAACCAAATTGCCCAGGGTGATGCTACATGGACAGTAGCATGCTGGTNCTTCTTCTCAATAACCAAAAGGCCCAGAGTACTGAAATTTGGCCTGTAGCATGCTGGGATGAAGGACTACCAAGTTTGTTCAAATAAATGACCTTTACTTATTTTCAATGTCACATGGGTCAAATATGTTTAAAACCTTTGAACAGCTTCTTCTGAATAACCAAGAGGCCTGGGATAATGATATTTGGCCATTAACATGCTGGGATAAAGGGCTATCAAGGTTGTTCAAATGAATGACCTTTACATATATTCTAAATGTAATGGACCTCAGTGGGCTTATTACCTGGCATGGCTTATCGCCGGATAAATACAGTAAGTAAATACTGTAAATCACTTATATTTGAATTTCGCGTATACTTTATTTATTTGCGTGTATTTAAATTGGCGAATGATAAGACTATCATGCATTGTGCCATAGTCAATACTATTATTCGCAAGGTATATAATTCTGCGACTGAGTCTACTTGCATATTCACGAGGAAATAACTCTATTGCAAAATATAACTGATTTACAGCGGTGCAGGTTACACCGTGATGTCCTGGCGGATATTGGGAGGGATCACTTGAGTAAGGTCCTTGTATTCTATTTGCATTCTTTGCAAAAATATTTGACACCTTTTCTGGACCACCTTTTCCATTGTTTCAATTGTTTTAACCCTGCACAATTTCTGTGTAACCACCCTTCACAGTTTTCACACTGGATCCACTGCACCCGTAGATTCGTTGCAACTTTACACTTGTCCTCTTCATCGCTATTGTGGCGCGGTGACAATTCAACTGTGCTGGGCTGGATGTTTTCAGATCTTGATGTGCCAGCTGGTTGTGTCACTGCTGTGCTGGGGGTCTTCATGTGTGATCTGGGGGCCAGATGTGCTGGGTTGGGGGTTTTTCATGTGTGATCTCAGAGTCGGATGTACTGAACCACGAACTGGATGTGCTGGGCTGGGGGTCACCTTGTGTGACTATAGGCTGTTGTGGTGGCGTCTGATGGGCAAACACACTACTACTTTTCATAATGTCCACCTGTGTCACTGCTGGTATTAGGTGGTTGATCAGCGTTGATTTGGTATGCCTGGACTCAACGTGTACACCGTAAGCTTTGGCTAGTGTTGATAACTCAGCTTATTTAAAAGTTTTGAGTAAGTCACTCTTCCTGAAGTTATGGGACATTTTCTTTCCCTCCGTTTGCTCTTTGACAATAGAGTCAAATGTGACATTTGGAGTGCCAGCAGATCCTTTATTTTTCCCCACGAGAATTTGCTTTCTGTGGGCCATGGTCTTTTCCACAGACAATGCCTGAAGTAGATCTTTCCTGAATTGGTTAAACTTAACCATCAAAAACTTTTTGAGGATTTCCATGAATATCGTATCAATTGCATGGAGTCTCAAAACTTTTTCATCTAAAACATTTCCTGTGGTATGTAGTATGTCGTATGTCGTCCTCAACAGTAGCAGAGACATTGTCAAAGTTTGTTCTCTGTACAAGCACCTTTACAAACTGTCCGTGAAGAACACGGCTGTCTTCAGTGTCAAGAACACTGAGGCAGTGATTGTAAAGTTGGTCTCCATATGTATGTATATTGATGTCGGTGAGGGTTGAAAGACACTTTTCACAAAGAAGCATGAATAAACTGTACAAGGTATCTGGTATATGTTTCAGCCCTCTTGAAATGCTTTGCCTCCTTGTGACATCCAATAACGTTTCAGGCGAGTCAGAATGTTTTTTCCAGGAACGACTCATCCTCCCTCAACTTGTCTAGACACTGAATCACACTGTTTGCCTCCCCGTAGCGTTCTTGTGTTGCAATGGATGTTTGATAACAAGTACTGTTGCGTTGTTTTATGTACTTGTATCTCACCTTGCTAACACAATAACCCCCACGTACTGTACCCTAGCACGACATCCACTGGTTATTGTTCATGTTGATGTGGTCCTATCACATACAGGAAATAGGTCCCCTTTTTCCTGCAGAAGGAATTTTTGGATGGCAGTGGTGATGTTAAAGCTGATGTATCCGCGGGCATCTGGATACTGTGACATGTCATGGAACAACATCATGCAGTTAAGTGTATACTCATCAGATGTTTGGTGGAGATGGCTTTTTCTGTAAAAGTCTGACAAGTGTTCTGTTTTAACAGCGACAGGTTCGGCAATGTTTAAAACTATCCAGTTTGGCTGAGAGAGCCAAAAACTCCTTCCTTGAAAATTCTTGTGCTGCCTGGAGATTGCTGCTGAGCAAGGTCGAAACCAAATCATTGACCTCTTTCATCAAAGTGTTTAAGACGTTGTCAGTCTTCATACTACGTAAAACACTGACGACATCAAATCCCGGAGGTAAAACAAAATCCACCATTTCGTCGGAGTTGACGAATACTGTTGATGCAATAATCTTGTTAAAGTCATCGTCAAACTCCTCTTCAACTGTCCCAGACAGTTCAGGTGTCTCAGGATCTGCCTCAATCCACATCATGTCCTGAATGTTAAGGAGCTGGTCAATGGTGGATTCATCCAATCTGAAAGTATAAAACAATCAATACAAATTAAAACACTGACAAGTCAGCAAGGGCCCTGCTATGTGTCTGACCCTAATAGTGACATTAAACAAAGCTATATATATACCGTATATCAAATTTGACTTTGACCTTTGACCTAATGACCTCAACATTTGACCTGAGGCTGTTGACCTTGACCTGTTGGCAGTTGACTTCTTACTTGATACTGAACAACTTTGCTTCATATCGTCTTAACAAAGTAAAAACGTTTACTGGATAAGAGATACAAAATTTAAACTTGATCTTCATACTCGATTTTAACTAATGTTGCTTCATAATTTCACAACAAAATGTTTACCAAATCAGGCATTTTGTGGGTCATACAAGGTGTAAATTTAGCAATATACCCCCATTCTATGTTTAGCAATAGTGACATGGACCTTATACATTTGTGAAACCCCTATAGCTTAGCTATTGCACATCTACATCACAGTGTATCACTTTTGTGAATATTATTTTCCATAGTTCGTATAGCGACGGCGGAGGGGGACGGGGTGGGGAGGGGTGCAGGAGTGGCAGTAGGGGAAATTAGATCATAACTTGAAAATGATCAAGATCTCCGCCCTGGAATCTCGGCGTCGTGTCGACTTTTTTTTATACTTTCCAGGTTACCTTATAGAATTCAGGAAATTGAGGGAGGGAAGGTTGCGGGAAAGACACTTTATGATGCCTACTACTATGAGCGTGTTGAACAAGGCTGGAAAGTACCCGATCTGATGACTAAGAAAGGCTTCTTCATGCATTTGATAAACCTTTTCCCGAACATTTCCAAAACAAAGGTCAGAATCTCAAAGACTGACACAATGAACTTCTACATAGGATTGTTATTAAAGCCCATAGAGTCATTACAACACAATGAACAACACAAGCCATGCATCAGTGACATCCCCAGTTTTCTGCCAGAGGACTTTAATGTGAAACACCAAAACACTAATACTGTGCTGTGTAAATTTTGGACAGATACTGCATCAAATGGACACCAAGTGATACACAATGTCTTATTCTGTGATGATGGACACTGGGAGTTAAGAGTGGATGAAACTTCAACTAAATTATCTGCGATCGGTATTGACGAGCATTACAGCATCCAGAAGGAGAGCATTAACTTGGTGTGCCAAATGATCAGAAAGATGGAGTTATGCCAGGGCATACCATTAAAGAAATCTGTTGTCTGTAGCCGCTTCCACACAATAGAAACGTGGAAGAGTAGAGCAGAGACGGGGAAACGACTACGGTCAATAAGCTGTTCAAGAGTGGTATCCTTTATCTCTCAAACCAGTGTATGTAGGATTTGCCAAAAAATGACATTGGGACATAACACTAAGGAAAAGAAACCAATACCGGTAACTGAAACAAAGACAGAAAAGAAACCAAGACAGACCTTACGAGGGAGTTTAAAAAACTCATTCCAGATGCTAGAGAGAATATGCTGGGGCTGCTGATCAGCCAAGCAACCAATGTTGGATGAGATTCCAGGGGCAGACGCTGGAGTAAGTCGATTATCTCGTTATGCCTCCAACTATTCACCAGGAGTCCCAAGAGCTATTCCACATTAAGGGTTTGTCAAATTCTTGTGTTGCCATTACCATCCCTCTTAATTCTTTACAAGAACAATGTCCAGCAGAAAGTGGGATTCCAGACGGATATTTTTAAGTGGATGTCAAAAGAGGCAAAGATACTACAGATAGCAAAGGAAGGACTGATAGGTGGAATCGTACTCGATGAAATGGCTATCCAGTCGGATGTACAAATCACGAAAAGTGGCAATGTGGTAGAATAAGTGGGGTTTGTAGATGTAGGTGAGGAAGGCAATCTGTGTGAAAAAACTGAAAAGAAACTGGGAACCCATGCACTACAACTGCTCTTCCTTGGTTTAACTGGATTCAGATTTCCATTTGCCAATTTCATATCTACAGAGGTGCATGCAACAGAGATACACTATCTATTTTGGGAAGCAGTATGAAAGCTGAAAATGTATGGATTTGACGTAGCACATACCTGCATGGATGGTGCACCTTCAAACAGAAACTTCATGCACATCAACCTAGGAAAAGACCCCACGGAAACCATGTGTGCTCCGAATCCATGCTACCCAGATAGTCCAGTGATTTTTATGATGGACTATTCACACGGAATAAAGAAAATAAGGAATAACATCTCGAAGAGCGGTATCTGCAAGGGCTGTACGCGGAACCTGACACTCCCAGATGGCAAGATAATCCAGTGGCAGATGTGGGTTGATGCGTTCAAATGGGACCAGGGAAATGGGTTGGCTCTGTATCGGAAGCTAACAACAGAGCACATATTCCCAGATTCGCAGTCAAAGATGAGAAACCACCTTGTGGAGGTGTTGGACGCAGAAATGCTGCATATGCTACTGGAGTATCGGTCAACATTAGGTAGCAAAGGTGCTGTACTTAATGGTGCAATTCAACTTTTCAACTTTAAAAACAAACTTCAAAACTAATCGAAATTTTCCGAGATTGGCGACCAGTTCGGGACATAGCAGATGACAGACTCAAAACGCTACAGTGTGTGTTGTTATGGTTTGTAGAATGGCAGACAGCAATAGTGGTAGAAAGGAACTAAACAAATAGGAGAAGAGCAAAATGTTGATGCCTGGACAATGCTTTAAAGACCTTCAATCGTGCATAATTGGATTTGAAGAGCTGTGTCAGAAACTGCTCACAAAGCCTGACTACACCGTCCTTATCACACCTGCGTTGGTAAATTCTGATGCTATCGAAAATGAGATTAATCAACAGAGATTAACTTATAATGGTGCGAACACAGATCCAAATGCCCTGCAATATAGATGAACACTAAATAGCATCATCCTTGGACAAAACATTGTGTCTACGAAGTGAAATGCTGGCAAATCAATATCTGCAGGCAAATCGTTTGCATTTGAAAATCCCAAACCCCTCAAATCCAACAAAAGAAAAGGGTACCCAACAAACAACATTAACCCTACCCAAAAGATAGGATGTATCTGATTGTAACAGTACCAGTGTTTCCCTTCTAGAGGACCTCACACACACGCACCTTTTTCCAGGGAACTTGTAGTGTACATACCTCTCAACCTTGCAGCACGTTAAGCTGTCTTCTCTGGGCAAAGAGGGTTCCAGCACAAAAGTGTTGATACACTCCGGCTGAGGTAAGCACCCTTGTTCATTGAAGTTGATCACTCTCAGACCGGCTTTGGTCCTCACACGTCCCATGGCTACGCCTAACTGGCCCGGCCTGAACATGTGCTGGCAGTCAACTTCTACACTATCAAAACAAAACAGTAACACACAATATAATATTATATAGATTATAGAATCAATTATAATTAGCATACCAATATGGAGAATCTAGAAATAAATAATTCATTGATGTCCAATTAGTGGCATAAAAGACATTTAAAAAAACTGCTAGCTTCTGTATTATATCAATTTACTAATTAATTATATGTACATTATGTCATACTATATCAACATTATATGTACCTGGATGATAACAGTGAACATAAAAAAAACATTAACATTTTGTAAAATAAACACAAATTTAAAAATTGCTCGATTTGTTAATTTTTTTTTATGAATTGGTGTGGTAGCTAGCTAGTAAGTTGAAGCATAATTTTTTATATATTTGAAAAATATACAAATCAAAGTACTGAAAGTACTGAAAGCTAAGGCAAAAGATACATATATATTATTTTTGGAATGGAGAACAAAAAAAAGTTCCAATCATATTGTACAGAAGTATTTACTGTTAATTTGTTATGAATCATAGTTTTATGTAAAAGTGTACCACTGTGAAGTTATTCTTCTTGTGTATACAGTATATCTTTATAGGTTTGTCAGAAGAGGGGTTCCAAGTTTCCTCTAGAATATATCATTTTAGACCTTTGGATAATTAATTTTCATAGGAATTAGGAATTGCTTCCCTTTGTCCATACAATGTATTTCATAGAACATTAAAAACTGAAACTGGCATTACCCCTTTGACCAATACCTGATTATTTTAAACCATTAAATAGATTATGCACAGATTGTGTTCATCTTTGAACTTTGCCTTTGTTGTTGAATAAGATATCAACCAAGTTTCTTCAGAATCTTGCCTTGTCTGGAAAGTTACTTGGCAAAAACCATTGACCAATCAGAGTACAGTATGCTAATTAGTTATGCATGGATTTCACTCAACTTTGAACTTATCGTCTAAGTTTGTATATTGATCAATATATATTCAAGCAAGTTATCTTGTAAAGTGTGCACATCGACCAGGGTTGGCATGCTTTTTAATACGTGTGAATTTTGTTCAAGTTTCAATTTTGCATCAGTCAGTGTATATTGTTACAGAACAATATTTATAAGGATGTTTACTTGCCGAAACTAAATTGTGGATAAGCAAGTGGATTACTGCTACCCATAAATTTACAAGTCTCTCAATAATTTTGAAAAACTTTTAAATAAAGTGTTTTACATATTCACTGCAGTGAAAAGGTCTCTTCTTATGAAAAATGGAACTATTTTGAATCTGTGTTCCCATGAACAAATAAGATAAAAAGCACTCTAATTCAATATGATACATTGTTGTATGTTTCAATATTGAATAAGATAAACAAAATATAAACATACATACTCACACACACACACAAGATAAGGAGAGTTACATTATTTTCCCTCTATTTCCATTGCATAAATTCTTCACAAAAAAAACACAACTTTATAGCATATGTTCAGCTTTATCATCTTCATAGGCTAGCATTTGAAATAAGATGCACATATTAATTTCAAATACATTTTAAAAGAGTACTGCAAATGTACCAGGTAGAACACATACTATGTTATTACAGTTGTCATTATTGTTGGTTTCAGAACTGATAGCATTGTGCAACAAGACTTATTGAAAGTTGAGGTTGCATGTTTATATGTTCAGAATGATGGAGCAAGTTTTATAAAATTTGGTTTGAATACTTAGTTAGGAAAGCACTGACAATTTCTCTGTCACATGTACATGTACAGGTTGTGAAGCTGTAGCCTTTACCTTGACTGAATGAACTTGACCTTAAAACTGTCTTGAACAATTGATATATGAAATTTAGAAATGAAGTTTCAAGAAATATGGTTGAAAACTTAAGAAATAATTGCTTTCATTGACATTGATACAATCTTGTGTGCGATCCCTCTCATATATCACAAGATTTAATATCAAATGTTGACACGGTAAAATCGAGCGAATTAACAAATATCAAGTTACATATTTTAACTTTTATTTTATTTTATTGATATTGATCATAAGCATTGTTAAAAGTACAATGTATACCAGGGATCTTACATTTCATTTACTGCTTAACATTTGCGTTGACTTTTAATTCACTTGACAAAAACTAAAAGGAAGCTGTGACCAGTATTTCTATCTTTAAAAGCATACTTTTAATGTTTTTCCAATTTGCTCCCACCACCCATGGTGTTATATTGATCAAAACAAACGTAGTTTCCAACATTTGTGCCCTTAGTCAGTAGGGGCTGTTCAATCACATTCATCAGGATTTCAGCATCAAGTAGGGGCTGTTCAATCACATTCATCAGGCTTTCAGCATCAATATTCACAGATTCAATCTGTCCCAAGTATAGATTACGGACTTCTCCATTAAGGAAAATTTTGCGAGGAAAGCATTTGAACTACATTTGATCTATTCGCTGATCGAAGGATCTGTGGAATCGGCTTTCATGTGTCTGAGAGAAAATGATTTAGTCGGAGGTTCCTCCTCTATAAAGTAACTGACAGACTTCAAAATGTCATGTCACTGTTGGTACAGTTCTTGCAGCCTTTTGAAAAAGTTCATGAAGTCCTCAAAGGTATGAGAGAGTTGGTTCAGTTCCTATTTCTCATCCTCCTTTCTCCCATCAATAACCATCCCTGTATGTTGTAATATTGATTGCTTTTCCCCCCTAAAATATAACATAGTTACCATATAATTTCTGCACCAGCAATAATGATAAGAGACAATATTCAAACAAATAGGAGGCATAGCAATATGAGCTTATATAGGGAGAAATAAGGCATTAAAGCTGAGGAGTTCATTAAAATGTTTCACAAACATTTCAATAAGTCAATCTCTTTGGTAGCAGAACTAAATATAAACATATAACTCAACTTATAACAGCACATATCATGGGGGCTTAAGACATCTAAACTAATTCCTTAGGTGGTAAAACATGTGTACATAAAAAAAGGTACCAGTAAAAACAAAACAAAATTAGTTTAAACATGCGCACTTAGATATTCACGGTTTTCATCAATACAAAAGATGAAGCAGAAAATCACACTCCCCTGGTTGTTTCCAGAAAGAAGAAATTACAGCGATTAAAGTCCAAGTGTATACGATCGGAGTATTGTAGGATATCAAACACAAGCAAAAGTACATTAGTTAGTGCACGCGGCTCTAGAATATGAAAGGCTTGTTTTGATTGGTCGACTCAATTATTCAAAGCACACATGCACGTGTGCAGACGACAGCACGGAGAGCAAGATGGCAGACAGTGTCAACAAGTTTCTGTCCGATATGGATCCAGGACTTGTCCCCTTTAGGGACGAATTTTTAAAACTTTTCGTCACAAGTATGACGACAATGAGGTATTTATTGCCCAGAGGTGTACACGAGATAAACCTGCCATTCGTTTTCAAACGTATGATAATCGACCACATCAATCGAAACTGAAACTGAACTTGGCTAATTGTAATAGATACTCAGTAGACAAATTACTTCAGACAATGCGGTTATGACGTGTGAAGTTGCTGTGATCGGGGACATTTATCATAGTAACGTTTTTGAACTGTACGTCATACTGTACACAACAGTCATTATACTATGTGCCTACTTCAAGTGTTTCGTTGTATACAAGTTTTCGGAGCTTACAAATAAAAACAAACGATATGTGGAAGAGCTTAAATATGTCTTCTATTTTATGTATATTGCTTGTAACTGTTAACGCTAATTCATTGGTTTAAAAAACAAAGAAGATGATCCGTACATCAGCTGTAAGTACAGGGCGATAAAACCTTTTGGCAGGCGCCGTGTAACCTCTAACTGCCCAAAGCTGATTTTCAAAGTTCGGATTTAGAAAAAGTATAATGTGTTTACATACATTTGAATGTTCAGCGGGATCCAATAAATGTTCCTTTCCATAAATCCATGATTAAATGAGAGGAATTTGGTGTCAAAGACATAAACAAAAACATTCCTCTTTCAAAGTGAAGCAGACAACATTTGCCATGATTTTCCGGTGAACACAAACACGGAATACATGTGATGTTTAACAAGCGGAATACAAACAAACTCCATATCGTTTCGTTCCGTTTGAAATTCCCCCTGCTATATTGTACTAACCCAGAAAGCCATGTTTTAGAAGTAGGTCAGATAATGCTACAACGACATGGACATGTATTTTGAGTGTTCTATTCCGTAATATACTATATATTTGTGTCTGTGGCATACATACGGGATCTTTATCACATGAACCGTTAGTAGACATCGTTGTCATGAACTGTGAACCACTTAATTGAGTTATTCACTGTTATACACGTGTTATTAGTCCACGTGGTCGGATGAAAACAGCACAGCACAGACTTTAACCGCTGTAACCAGGAAACATGGAGATGTCCATTGCACTCCTTTGTTTTGCTTACAGTGTGCAAATGTGCCTACTATGTGCTAATAAGCTTTCGTGTTATGGTTTTGTTTTTTATGTGCTGTATCTAAATGTGCTTAAATTACCATGTGCTGATGTGCTTACCGTGTGCAATGTGCCTATTAAGTGCTTTCCAAGTGATAAACTCTTTTTCTTTGCTTACAGTATAGTACATGTACATACATGTTTTTTGTATTTTTTTCCATGTTGTAATATTTTGGTCTCTGTTATTATACTCATGTTTTGTTGTAATACAAGCTCTTTGTAGCTTATGTTGTATGTTTTGCAAAATTGACGTAAAATATATATTTGTGTATCTTTTATCTGTAGATTTTGGGACTATATATAGAAAAACTTTACCCCAGTATGAATTTTTTTTACACATTTTGTCATAAAACAAGTTATGTTCAGATTTCAGACAGAAAATACTCTAAAATTGTACAACTCAGAAAAGGTTGAAAATAATTATAATTCATTTTTTTCTGCTAAGAACTATTTAATCTCTAAATTAAGTTATAAATGATAACTATTTTAACAGGTCTAGTTTCCGAATTGGAAACCGAACCCTGTCTGACCTATTAATGATCATTAAATAAGGCCAATTAAAACAAATATTGTGTTTATGCTAACCCCACAGATACTGGAAACACTAAGAGTAATATGAAAATACTTATTGGTGTGTTCGACACCAGTGTGGTTAACCAGACTTATCTCAGATGTGAGTGCCTACAACACCCTTAAGTTTTTATATGCACTGTTAAAGTCAGAACTCCTGCTCTATATTAGCGCAGTAAAGATATTTTTCAAATTAACAATAAAATGCCTAGCTAATACATACCTACCCTATTTATTTCTGATAGTAAAAACACAAGTAATTTGTTTGGCCTAATGTTTCTGTCATTTCATAATATTTAGAACTTCTATACGATTTTAAGTTTCCAAAACATCAAGTAGTATAACAATTGAAACTTCAATGACAGCCAACATCACAATGAATCTAATTATACAATGTTTATAACATGTTTTTTTTCCAACTGAATGAGAAGAAATGTAAGGCCAAATATCCTCACAAACAACGCTAAAGAGAAATCAGTTTGCAACTTAGCAGTTCGAAAATTTTGCAACACGTCTGGAGAAAGACCTTCCTTGTGACGCTGTAATTCACTAGTGTAAAAAGTCCATTTATTTTGTTTGTTATGCAGAATTACTGCTATACATACCGTTGAAGCACCTTCCTTTTTGTCATCGCCGCTGACAACATGCGCCATTCTCTGCGGCTTCGGCCGCATGCTTGGCCACAAGTCACCGAAATCGGGATCCAGAGCCTTATTTATGAATCAGTAGTAGGTAAACGTTGCAGAAGTGTATGGATATTGTTCATTGTCAATGCTGCTTAAACAACATGCCTTACATAAGTCAACACTCGCCTGCATTTTCGTCTTTTCCGCTTCGCGTTGCGAATGATGTCTAGGCCTACACAAAATGAAAGTAAAATGTGCGCATGTCTAAATGTAAGGGAGATCACTCGTGTTTTCCCGTAGTACATGTCTGAAATAATTCCGAAGGTGTTGTTGTTTTTGTGTATATTGAAATAAAAGAGTCCTGTTATATGGTAATATTTCAATAAGCGAAATACACAAATCAAACCAACAGACATATACAATATAGGCCTATCGGCGCATATTTTTCGTTTCTGGCTGAGCTGTAATTAGCGAGCAAGCGATATAAAAATGCAATAGAATAGGCCTACCTTATGATGAAAATAGAACAAAATGATAATACTGCGAAGGTAGAAAAAGCCTTCGGGTTAGAATACCAATATGGAACTAGAGTAGGCTAGTAGCTAGTACTAATATGATACCAGGCCTCCTCTGCCCCGGCCAGGCGATCCTATTTTAGCTAAGCAAGCCTGGTGTGAATCACACGGAGGCGATTTTAGAATTAATTGACAGGATCCGTATCCATTAATAGGTTTGTAATACCACGGACTTAGATAACATCTAATTCCGTGGTAATATGAACTTTTTCTTTTGACCTCCTAAATAATTGTATAGTCAAGTGGCAGTTCCCGATTGAGATAAACAGGGTGAATTTTCAATAAGAATACGACGTTGAGATAAGATCATATGTTCTACCAAGGAAAGGAATGATAGTTACAAGCCATTCAAGTGCATTTGAGTCCAAAGTTACGCATAATAAAGACAGTAGGTCCGGTATATGATTCAATTTAGTACCAGTGGGTACCGGTAGAGGCGTCTGTGTGAAAACGACATTTTTGAATATCTTGAGCTCATTAACTGAAGTAATACCAATAGCTTGCAGCTAACGCCTTAGCTAAAAATGCATAAGTACAAATTAATACTTACCTATCGAGAGTCATGCCCTGAGATGTATATATGCTTAACGCATGTGCCAGCTTGAATGGAACCTGAAACCGTTCAGCAATTTTGGACTGGTGTTGTGGACTGAAAACTGGAACAAAATTACGAATAAATTAATAAAATGATGAACTGTAGAATACAAATGTATAATTTTACATATACATATATATTATAAATTCATATTAATGTAAAATTTGCTTAAACAGTTTGACATTTTAAAATATTGTTTGCAGTGCACTGATTAACCTCCTATACATAATAAATAAGTTAGGGTTAGTTATTATTTTCCAGGTTGTTCCACCCTACATACAATGTACTTTCACGTAGTTATTATCGTATTTATCCGGCAATAAGCCCATACCTGGTTATAAGCCCAACCCTGTCTTTTTCAGAAAACCCAAATTTATTTTCCTATTTAATCTATATCCCTGCAATAAGCCCACCGCCAACTTTTGATCCTACTTTATACACTGGCCCCCTGGGCTTATTGCAGGATAACCGTATTTATCCCCAGAAGCCAACACATGAACTCCAAATCCAATAAGGGGTGAACTTATTGCAGGACAAATAATATATCATTTGTCGACATTTCTAAATATAGAACTACAAAAGACACAGGTGGGCTTATTACCAAATATGGGCTTATTGCCAGATGAATACGGTACATGTCTGAAAATTATAATGTATACTGTAAAAAAAAAATCACACGTGAATTTTATGTGCAAAATACATGTGAAATATGTGCCTGTGTATATTTAGGTTAAAGCAGTATGAACTTTATACCTTGTAATAAAATAAACCTGTATAGCAAGATAGTAATACATATTAAAGTTGATTTGATATATATACTGGTGTGGGTAGTGTCTTTTTAACTAAATCAAGTCTTACTGAAGTTATTTAAAGCACTATTTCAAATTTAATATACGTATACATTATAGACTATAATGCATTTAATATGTATCACGTACCAATACAAACGTTACTCTCTCATGTAGTACCTGTGAATGTCATCTTAGGGATCTTAAAGGTTTCATTTACTGTTGGGAATCACTGGGGAGCCCACTTTCATCCAAAGAACTTTCGGTGCTAACAGCCGAGACAAGTATCTTTCCTGACCAGTGTCTTCTGCACAATACTCTCCCATTTCACCCCTTGCCTCCACTACACATTTTCTGTTATAATTGTCCACCAGGTAATTATTGGCAAATAGTTTAACTGAAGGTTTGTCTGATGATAGAGGTCGCTGCAAAGTGTTCATGCACTGATTTATAGCATCAGATACCTCTCCACAACAAATTAGAGGAACCTCACTTTGACTTACTATTTCATTTAAATAGATTCGGTGGGGAATTATCTGTTGAAATGTTGAAATAATGTACTTTGTAAACAGTACTTTCCATCATCATTATAAAGTGCGTTCGGGACAGGGGGTTATTGTACAAAATCCCCACACAAAATCAAATGTATACCACCAAATAGTTTTGATGGATCCCTCAAATACAAATGTCTCCCAATTGATCAAACAATCTCTCACTAAGCATAAATACTTCGTCTATAATGAGTGTGTCTGTGAGCTGTATCCTTTGTAAGGCATCTTTAAATTTCTCATTGTTTTTTTTATGAGAGAAACTACCTCCTTTGATGAATACCGCACTTCTTGAATCCCTGACCAGCGATGTATTGTCATAGCACCTATTACAGGAGGAAAGTTGGTGCAGGCAATACCAGTGGTACATATCAAATGAACACATTTGCCAGCTTATCGTAAGGAAGTTACAATTTTATTTAGGAGGAATGACTTTCCCGTTCCTGCAGGTCCACCTATATACAGACTGTGTCACTCTTTCACAGTATTGAGTACCTCCCGCTGCTTTGTTGTTAGTATATCTGCCATCCCTGCCAACTCCGCTTTTATACACCTACAATGTTGTATGACATTTTTTAATTATCAAATATTAATTAAATTTATTTGCTATTATAATATTAGGCAATCATGAATGGTATCGTATATTTCTTCATAATTAAACAAATACCACATGACGAGGAACTAGCCTACACACTTTAAATATGTGTAATAACTGATATACCGGTATCATGTGTCTTTTTAAGATAGTCTAGTCATATTAAATTATCAATATTTCTCTATTTGACTCTTGATAATAAATAAATATCACATAGTAAATTTCTCCATTTTAAAATTTCATTGTATGTGTCAGAACTGTGATTTTTAGACTATTTTTATATTTCTATATGTGGAGGATTATCATAATACTTTGTGGGATGCTGATTTGAATACAATTTCTTTTAAAACAACCAGGCTGCTTAACTAATTTTGCTGTACGTTATGTAACTTAATCCTAAAATTGTGATCCTGTCAGTTCTGTAATTATAAATGTTGATTGTACACCATGCCCCGTGTGGGCCCTTGATTGGAAATAAAAACATTGTATGTTGTATCTTGCTTACCCTTATGTGTTTGAATTAGCCAACATTAATGTATCATGACACCACACATGATGAATGGTCAGCTCTTTTTACAACCTCATGGTGTTTGCTGAACCTGTGACAAGTGAAATGTAAATTGTAAATGTGACACATTCTGCATATCGCTTTTTAAACATGATAAACCTTTCAATCAATCAGGTTATTTAATTACCCTGCCCAACATATGCATGCATCACTATATACACATCACTAGTAGATTTTGTACACATAAATAACAAAATAGTTAAAAAAAACTTTACACAACAGTGTAATAGATTGCTATAAAGTCTAATAGACCTGGCCTTTACTGACAGACATGACCTTGATTGACAGACCTGATTTTAATTGACAGGCATGGCCTTGCTTGACAGACCTGATTTTAATTGACAGGCATGGCCTTGATTGACAGACCTGGTTTTAATTGACAGGCATGGCCTGGATTGACAGACCTGATTTTGATTGACAGGCCTGGATTGACTGACCTGATTTTAACAGGCCTGTTTTTTTTGACAGATCTAGACATGACCTTTATATTGACAGGCATGGTACCACTACTGTTGTATACTTACTAGTAAAATGCTTTAACAATTATTGAATAAGCCCAGATTTTTTTCGGGGGTGGGGGTAATTGATGGGTTATAATTAATTTTTGATCTGTTTAAATATCATATGTTGCCGCTTATTTTGTTTCACTATCAGTGGTCAGCGAGTCAGCCTCATGTGTTTTTCAACTGTTTCTATCACAACTTACCGTCTGCATTAGCACCATGCCAGCTTCATGTAGCTTCAGATACATGGTCTTTATCATATTAGTGTCATTGATATCATGTAGATGATGCTAAATTGCTTATTTCTTCCACTGAAAAACTCCCGAGTCGATTTTGTCAAAATGTGTCAGCGTCTGCCTGTTTACAAATTGAATCCGGAAGTCCTCTTGTCATATCTGTATCACAGCATGTAAATCTCCAAAATGTTCCGAACGGCCGGTTAAAAATCGACGAAAATAGCTCGACCAATCAGCTTGCGTGTTACATATTATAAAATTCTCCAAGATGGTGGACAAAGGAGGGCTGAAAGTGAAATCTTGCGGAGAAAATACTTGAGGGACACGAGAGAAATTCAGTGGTGCGTAAAACAAGTAAGCAAGTTTGTTTTGACCTAATCTTTGAGTATACCATGGTTTATTAATGTTACAGTTGTGTGACCGCACAACGCACCAAAAATAGCGTGCGCACACCGTGCATACATCGTTCACACACCGTGCGCACATCGTCCACACATGGTGCGCACAACTGTGCGATTTAGCAATCGTTCGCCCCGTTGTGCGCTTCTCTCCGCACAACTGTGTGATTTTGTATCATTTGAAGATAAAAATTACGGAATGACAAAAATACGGAAGGCTTGTATGAGTAATTTCTCATCACAATAATCAAGATTATACAATTTCACAATGCGAGTTACCCAGTTTTACAGCGACCGTTAGGCTGTCAAGAATTGGTTTGGCTCCAAGGTAACAGAACAGGTAAATAACAATTTTATGAGTGTCCGGAGTTTTACCTGACCAGTGCCTGACACACAGAGCTGATATGCGATACCGTTTGACCGTAATGAATAGTATTTGTTATTTGCATTCGTTTGCCTATAGCTCCCCTTCACCTGGATTTTCACACCTTTACCCGACGAATTACGTTAATGTCCCAGGCGTGGAGAAAACTACGGTCCAGGTACATGTACAAAGTGGTTATGTTTACCTGTATACGGGATTGTGTTGAAATTTTACATGTGTCGATTAAGTTTGTTTAAAAACACAGAAAACACAGTTCCTAAATATAAGAATATATAGATAGAAAGATAAGTTTATAGATGTTGCTAGAATATAGAAACATACGTAAACATCAAGTTTATATGCTTCAACACGAAACCGTATACATTTTTCAGGCATTCCTTAATTTACACCAACCACGATTGTTATCGCACAACGTCCGTCCATCGTGCGCACATATGTGCGCAAGCAATGATCGTTCAGCTTTTTATTGTTCGCCCTTCGTGCACACACCGTTCACACACCGTGCACACATTGTGCGCACACCGCAGATCGTGTAACGTTGTGCGATCCCACAACTGTATGTCGTCCGCTATTCTGTGTACCGAATGAAGAATTTGTTTCGAAAAAAATGTTCCGGATCGTGTCCGAGGTAACACAAATCGGTAATTTTGGCAAGCTTCGAAACTGCCTACGAAGTAACTACACTGTTTTGAAGATATATAATGGGTGTTACTTAAAGATTGATGTCCCTACTTTCGATCGAGACTACGCTGTGGGAAGGATTTTAGCGGACGAAATTTCTGTGACAAAATTACCTCAATTTTGCCAGCCGCTGGTAGGGGCTGAGTTTCTCACCTTTTTAGTTTTATTTATTAAACAAGAGGCCCAAGGGCCTTAGCGGTCACCTGAGTTATATCATAGGTACTGGTAGCTTTATTTTATTGTTTAGATGTAATGTGGAAATCAGCATGTAAACTAAGTGAAATACAATACTTGTCATGTCATCAAAGGATAATTTTTTTTTAAATATTTGTAAATGTTCCCTTTGGGGCCCCGCTCTAACCCCTGGGGATAGGGCAGGAATTCTAAGTTTACAATGTGGTACCATCATCCACCAAAGATGATTCTGACCAAGTAAAAATAATTTCCAACAGAAAATTGTCAAAATATTCCTTAAAGTGTTGTTTCCCTATATAAACTATAGTAAACTTTACCCCCTCCCCAAGGGAGAACGGATAGCTCCGGGGTCCTGAAATTTACAATTTAAATAAAGCCCCTGATGATCTTTCCATCCATGCAGAGAAAAAGACTGTTGTATAGGACTCTGAGTCTGGGGAAGAAGATTTTTGAAAAATTGGTTAAATTTCCCTTTTGGGCCCCGACCTGGCCCCTAGGGTTGGGGTAGGAATCCCAATTTTACAATTTAAAACCATCTTCCTTTAAGGATAATTCTCACCAAGTAAGAATAATTTCCACCAGAAAATTGTCAAAATATACCCCAAGTGTTGTTTCCCTATATAAACTATAGTAAACTTTACCCCCTCCCCAAGGAAGAACGGATAGCTCGGGGGTCCTGAAATTTACAATTTCAATAAAGCCCCTGATGATCTTTTCATCCATGCAGAGGAAATGACTGTAATACCTCAAGATTTTTAAATTATTGGTTAATTTTCCCTTTTGGGCCCCGCCCTGTCCCCTAGGGTTGGGTTAGGAATCCCAATTTTACAATTTAAAACAATCTTCCTTCAAGGATAATTCTCACCAAGTAAGAATAATTTCCAGCAGAATATTGTCAAAATATATCCAAAAGTGTTGTTTCCCTATATAAACTATAGTAAACTTTACCCCCTCCCAAAGGGAGAACGGACAGCTCGGGGGTCCTGAAATTTACCATTTCAATAAAGCCCCTGATGATCTTTTCATCCATGTAGAAAAAATGACTGTAATACCTCTGAGTCTGCAGCAGAACGATTTTTTAAATTATTGGTTAATTTTCCCATTTGGGCCCCGCCCTGTCCCCTAGGGTTGGGGTAGGAATCCCAATTTTACAATTTGGTAGCCTCATCTACCAGGGATGATTCTGACCAAGTTTGAAAAAATTCCATCCACTGGTTCTTGAGAAGAAGTTGATAATGTAAAAGGTTTACGCACGACGCACGACGCACGACGGACGACGGACGACGACGGACGGAAATTGATTGGAATAGGTCACTTGAGCAAAGCTCAGGTGACCTAAAAACAAATTGATAGACGTGCCCACCACCTTTGCATAGACGCTGGTCTCGAGAGACCACCAACAAACTCTTTAAAAGAACAACCGAAACTGAAAACATTTATTCCAAGATCGTAGAGAGGAAGTTGTTCTCGCTCGGCTCCGTACTGGGCACACATACCCCACTCATTCGTACCTTTTAAAACGAGAAGATCTACCTTCATCTCACGCATGTGACAAACCATTTTCAGTGGAACATTTTTTAATAGAATGTTCCGATTTTAAACACATTTGTGATATCTATTTTCAAGTCCCGGATATGAAAACTCTTTTCAGTTCCGTGGACTCGAAGGCATTATTTAACTATTTGAAAGACTCTTTTCTATAGACTCTGATGTCTTTTAACCCACCTTACCCTCATTGATGTTATATATATCACATAGTCCATATCATCTTTTAGTTATCTCTTTTATTATTTTAACCCCCATTTTATTTTAATTATTTACACATACAATGCGAATGCTTTTAAAAATGAACATTTTTATCTGATTTTATCTTCGCTAGTCAAATGTTTGTTTCGAAAAATAAAATAAATAAATCACCATGGCCCTAAATGAACTCAGCCGTCGATGGGCTGTTAAACACACAAACAAACAAATGATCACATAGTCCATATCATCTATTCGTTATCCCTTTTTTTTTAATTTTAACCCCCTTTTTAGCCCACCATCATCTGATGGTGGGCTATTCAAATCACCCTGCGTCCGTGGTCCGTCGTCCGTCCGTCGTCCGTCGTCCGTCCTTAAACAATTCTTGTTATCGGTATTTCTCAAGAATTACCAAAGGGGTTTTTCTCAAACTTGATAGGCAGGTTTCCCTTGGTCCTAAGCTGTGCAGGGCAACTTTTGAGGCTGATCGGATAAACAACATGGCCGACAGGCAGCCATCTTTGATTTTTGATATTGAAAGTTTGTTAGCGCTATTTCTCAAGAAGTGCCACAGGGATCTTTCTTAAATTTGATATGTAGGTTCCCCATGGTCCCTAGCTGTGAAGGGTAACTTTTGAGACAGATCAAATAAACAACATGGCCGACAGGCAGCCATCTTTGATTTTTGATATTGAAAGTTTGTTAGCGCTCTTTCTCAAGAAGTGCCACAGGGATCTTTCTTAAATTTGATATGTAGGCTCCCCATGGTCCCTAGCTGTGAAGGGTAACTTTTGATACAGATCAAATAAACAACATGGCCGACAGGCCGCCATCTTGGATTTTGAGAGTGAAAATGTGTTATCGCTATTTCTCGGGAAGTACGGTAGGGATCTTTCTCAAATTTTAAATGTAGGTTCCCCTTGATCGCTCGTTGTGCATGATATATTTTGAGACTGATCATAAAAACAAATTGTATTAAAAGAAGAACTAAACAGATCTTTCTCATATTGCAATGATCGATTCTATTTCTTTCACATTAAGTACGGTACTAGTAAATATGTGAAATGACAAACTCACTTTGAAGGTTGTCTTTCATACACATCAGATCAAAAGTTACCTTAAGGTGCATTTACTGTTAACATGACTCGATCAAACAGATTAGAGGAAAGAAGAGAAAAGATCGAACTGACAAGGAACTAATGAAGATGGTACAAAGGTGGGCGCCAAGATCCCTCTGGGATATCTTGTTATTTTGATTATCTACACATGCAATGCTAATGCTTTTAAAAATAAACATTTTTATCGTAGCAACTCACATGTTTGTTAAAAATTAAATAAATAAATAAATCACCATGGCCCTAAATTACCATAACCGTCGATGGGTCGTTAAACACAAACAAAAATCGTAATGAACATTGCACAACAAATTGAGGCTACAAGACAGACGTTTTTTAGCTGTTTACCGTCCGCAGATAATCTTTTGAAAATTAGGAACAAGTTCCAGAAAGGTACTGATCCATCGACCAACAACTTAAAAAAAACTGTCACGTCTTAGCGTCATTGCCTATCTCTGGTATATATTGATCGTTCATTTATTAGCTCACCTGACCGGAAGGAAGATTCCGAATCCTGACGTCATTAACAAAATTCTGTAATTCATGTCGCTGTTTTTCTGCAATTTTTGAAATTTCAACGAAACTGTCTATGTGTGTTTTGTGTGAAGTGATGGTACAAGAAGTACATATCAATGTTTTACAGTCCTCACACAAAAATACAAGATCGTTTTCTCTATGGCTGTTGCACGTATTTTGGCCTTTTAATCTGACTGGATATTGTCCCCGAATAACGGAATGGCAATAAGTTGTTGCCATGATAAAAGATGTGTAGTATAAAATAAGGCTGTAATGAATTTCTAGGCGATTTTCAGATCTTCTCTAGTCCTGTTCTGGAAACATTTGTGTCCATACTTTAATGACATCATCATAATCTACTGCTGATAGTGCTGAATCGGAATTAAAGTCAATATGTTCCTCTTTTGTCAAGATGCAACAACATACCGAGTTGGACATATTGGTAATGAGTTTTTCCACAGTTAGAGAGATTTGGGAATGCCACATATCTTCCAACATATCTTTCCGTTCTATTTCATCGCGCACTACCTCCATCTTTGTCCAGTGATTGTTAAGTAGACTCAGTCTGTTGAATGTTTGTGCTGAATGTAAGGTTTATGGTGAGGTGACCACTGTGATACCTGCACACCAGTAAAACAAACGACGTTGTCACAGATTCCAGAAAAAAAACCTGCTGATGCTAAGTCGTTGGATTGTTGTCGAACTTGTGAAGGCCAGTGCTGGAATTATTTCACTCGGTCTTCATGGAACAAGTAGTCGAGTGATGAGGTCGAATGTCAGTATATGTCCATTCCAAAGTCTTAGAAAAGACTGATCAGACGGTGAATGGTATCAAACATGTTTCATTGACTGTCTTCAGATTACCACGTAGTCTCACGTCACTCTTTGCAATGAAACTTCTGCTTATAAATGTTGATAAAGTCTGATGGTATGGGAGATTTTTGTAAACGTTCTTCACCTTTTCTTCATCCAGTGGTTCTAAGGCGTCGGTAAAATAATGGAATTATTATCTTCCTCGTTATGCATCACACAGGAGTGCTGTCTCTGGCTAGGATGGTCAATCTCCCATCCGTAGCACTTGGTGGTGGCGACTTCTTGTATCTTCTGTCTTAAAGCTTCACAGTAGACGATCTTCCACTCGCTGTCGATGTAGTGTGCATGGTTCTGTTCCATGTCGTACACTGATAATGTTGATAGGAAATGATAGGTTTATATACACTTATATGGCGGGAATAATTAAAACAAATCCCCGAAATATTTCGCGGGAAAAACAATCCGTGAAATATTTCGCGGAAAGATCAAGTTTTGTGAGGCCTCGTGTATTGCTCCATTTACGTGCTCCCATAATCTCTGCAAGTAATTCCAATGAGAGGCATTTGAAACGATTCCCGTTATGGTTGGTTTCCCATTTAAAAATCTTCTTATGTTAATTCTTTCTTCATTTTGATAGCGACAAATACTCACATATGATCCGTGTGGTAAAGGGTATTGTTTCAAATAGGAACAGAGTGTCGAGTTAAACTGTATGGGTGTCAATGTTTCGATCTTTACAGTCTGGTGTCACGTAATGATGTTTACTCGTAGATATACATAGGCTGGTAACGGTGATAGATAGCTTTAGTATCGTAACATGGATCTTGTATTTGTCAGATATACTGTCTAAACTGTTGGATGAATTTGTAGTGAGCAAGATGCTTTCTGTTTCACAACGTTCTCGGTAGTAGTGACACTCGAAGACTGAATAAAATACTAGTATTCATCGTCATATAACGCCGACAATATATATCGACCTGTTCCAATAGTACTTAACTGTTACAAAATTCTTTAAATGCTTTTGGCCCCGTTACGCGGTAAAATGTCTTAATAATTTTCTTGCTCCGTCTAGTCGGTTGTTTTCTTCGATGATATCTTCCACCATGTACTTGGATAGAATGTTGAATTTGAATAAATGATCTTGTAGTGTGATTAAGCCTTTAACCCATAAAGCAATACAAACCCCAAGAGAAGGTGGGTAAAAACCTCCAACATTACAACAATAAAGTTTCATAAAACCTGATCTGCTGTTTGTTATAGTTATGTATATGGTATGCAATTATATATAATGGCATTTAAGAGACTATTGAAGGTATACATTATGTATGTTGACAAGTTTCCATGACAACACTATAATAGCAACTGAGGTCAGGAGTGTAGAATTCCGTGCACACGGTTATCAGTACTCTTATTATTAAAGTAAATACGGTAAAACCCACAAAAATACTTCCATTAGCACATATTGACACCAAATATGTCAGGGAAATTTATATTAGGGCATATGAATATAAATTGGACTTCCAAACTCCTGAGAAATGAACCTACACTCAAATCAAACTGTTATGTGGTAGTAACTTCTATTTGCGTAAACGTCCTGACGCATCAGTCGTAATCACTGACTGAACTTGACAATCAGTACGAATCATCACATATTTATATAGTTTGGTCGGACACAATGTGCACAGATCGAGTCATTGGCTTACATATGATTAATCTGCCATGATTATGTTAATTTACATGTCACTTACACCTTGGATTCTCTTATCTAGGAAACACGAACATTCTTCACGCTGCCATGCGTTCAAAGTGACGGCAATCACTAATGCACCTCACTTAGGTGTAGCAACTAAAAGGAAATAACTCTTCACTAATAAATCGAAACACGACACTCCCCTCCTGGCATAACTACGCCACTACAAGTTCCATACAATACAAATGTCATTCATAAAAAGTCACTATACAATAACCTATCGCTAAATCATGGAAATAAGTAATGCTACACAACCAGTGGGCGCGAATTCACTATAGCACACACTATAGCTCCCACGTGCCGCCCATTTGTGAGGCGTGAGGTGGATTGAAGATCCATGTCACTTGGTTCTGCAAGAGAAAGTCCTTGACATTCGAGTCTTCCGTAGCAATTTCTTGTATGTCCAACTCATGCACCGCCCAGACAAAGTTAGTTCCTCGATCCGATCGAAATTGTTTGACTGGTCCTCTCAATGCCATGAACCTTCTCAACACGTTGACGAACAAACTGGTTGACAGTTCTGCGACCAGTTCAATGTGAATGGCCCTTGGAGCCATACATGTGAACAGTATGGCCCAAAGTTTTGCATTTGACTGTCCTCCACGTGTACGCCGAAAGCTAACTGACCAAGAACCCAATGTGTCTATGCCGACGAACGTGAACGGCGGCGATACCTTGCAACGATCAGTTGGGAGATCTGACATCTTCTGCGAAGCTAATGTTCTACGTAGCTTCTTGCAGGTAACACACAGACGCAACATGGCTGAAATCTGTCTCTTTACTCCAATAATCCAAAAACCGTTTGCCCTAACAGCTCCTCCGTCAAGTGTCGACCTTGATGTTTGACCTTGTTATGATAATGTCTAATCAGGAGTGTGGCGACATGGTTTCCTTTTGGAATAATTGGATTTGTTTCTAGCGATGTGGGTTGTATTTTGTTGAGCCTACCGCCAACTCTGATGATTCCGTGACTGTCGAGCACCGGAGAAAGCGGAAGTAGATAACTATCTTGTGGAAGTCTCCTTTACTGATTCAAACACTCCTTACGATAAACGTCGTGTTGCACAGCCCGTATTATCTCGCGCTCCGCGTCCTTCACGATATCCACGACCGTTTCAAGGGCATCCTTTGCAGATCCGCTCTCATATTCTTTTCCACGAAACCTCAGTGAACGTTTGAGAAATGTCATGCCCTTAACAAGCTTGTCCCAACTTGAAAATTTGAGGAATCGATCTGTGCCTAAACGTGTGTCCTCCATTATAGCAGTCTTGGAAACGACCATTTCCGGACGTACTTCCTTATCGATGTCTGCCATGACAAGTGAGAAGATGTCCGTCTTCGTTTTGATTTGGCTGAAATCAGGTCCTTGCAACCACATGGACGTCTGTATATCCTTTGCATGGACTGATTTTGTTGCCAGATCAGCAGGGTTTAAAGCTGTTGGAACGTGTCTCCACTGAGCCGGATCTGATGCGCTCCGTATCCTGTCCACCCTATTAGAGACATATATCACAAAACTATGTTACTGTCTGTCTAGTAGTAAATGGCGTCAAATTCTATATCCAGGTGTTCCAACGCTGTCTGTGCGACTTCAATGCAGAGAACAGCCGCACAAAGCTCAAACCGTGGAATAGTGTGACCCTTCTGAGGTGCCACCTTGGCCTTGCCGAGAATGAAATAAACGTCCTCAGATTCATCCTTCCTACATGTCCGTATATACGACACAGCACCTATCGCATCCTTAGACGCATCGCAAAAGGTGTTAAGTTCCCTTGACACGACTTTCGAATCTTGTACAGGTTTGCAAGCCTTAGGAATACTTAGGGTTTCCAGGGGAGCAAGAGAGTATCTCTAATCTTTCCAGTCAGATGAAGTTTCAGCGTAAGAGGGTCATCCCAATCATGGGGAGAGGATATGCATGATCTGAGCAGTAGCCTTCCCTTTATTGACACTGGGTCGAACAAACTATTGATTGTCGATAAAACTCCTTGTTTAGTGTAAGGTTTGATGTCTGAGGAAACACGAAATGTGAAATTGTCTGTGTTGAAGTCCCAGATTAATCCTAATCTGGACTGTACAGGTAGGTCGTCTTTACACAAGTCCAGATTCTTGATGTCTTTTGAAAGATCCTCCTTGTCAAATGCCTGAAGCACATTCTTGTCGTTTGAGGCTATCTTGTGAAGCCTGAGATTCCCTTCCTGTTTGAGAGTTTGTTGAGTCCTTCGCATGATGTCGATGGCTGTGGCCGAATCTGAGACCGATAACAATCCATCGTCCACGTAAAAGTTCCTTTTGATGAAATATCTCACGTCGCAGGCAGCACCTTCCACTGTCTTGCGCAATCCGTACGTCGCGACAGCCGGCGAAGGACCGTTCCCAAAAACATGCCTTGTCATCCGATATTCAATCAACGAGTTGTCCATGTTGTTGTCCTAGTACCAGAAGAACCGTAGAAAATCCCTATGATCCTTCTCAACCACGAAACAATAAAACATGTGTTCGATGTCTGCTGTTATCGCCACACGTTCTTTCCGGAAACTCTGTAGGACTCTTAATAGACTGTTAGTTAAGTCTGGGCCATTGAGAAGTACAGAGTTCAGGGATGCTCCCTCAAACTTCGCCGATGAGTCGAATACCCCTCTAATTGTTTTCAGGTTTTCGGGGATGATACACGCCAAACAGAGGCAAGTACCATCTTTCCTGATGTTCGGGAATGTCTGGTGCAACTTCTGCATGACCCTTTTCCAGTATTTTCTTCATGAAGTCAAACATGTCCTGTTTTATCTTACTGGATCTTTTCATACTGTTTTCCAGTGACTTGGCTCGTTTTAACTCCATATCATGGTTGTTGGGGAGCCTCGTTCTAGGCATCCGGAAGGGCAGTGGAGCCACCCAGTTATCCTTATTGTCCTTATGCAATTTGGAGTCCATTATTTCCAAGAATTCCTTGTCTTGAACAGACAGAACTCGTTTGTTGTCCTCGGGAGTCTTTTGGAAAATGATGTCATCCTCCTTCACCCTAACGTCCATGTTATTGGGCAGGGATTAAGAGAAGTCGGTCTGCCGTTGGAAAGAGTGCGTATCTTATTGACGTTCACAAAGTCTGTTTGGTGTATAGAGCCAAGACATGTCTCCCCTATGACGACCCATCCGAGTTGTAATCTTAGTGCAAAATGAAGACCTGGCTTACCAGTTCTTTGATCAAGGATATGATGTACCTCTTGGAGGTTGCGTACAATGAGAAGCGATATACTGGCTAATTCATCTATTGGCGGTATGACGTCCTTCAAGTCCTGCAGGTGCCTAAAGAGTTATACAACCTCAGGGGATGGAATCTCCTCTCTTACGTCTCACATGAGTTCCTGTGCAGAACATCATGGCATACTCACTGTTCTGTCCACATTCATTGAAATGATCCAGCAGAGAAGATTTTACCAAAGTCATGTTGCTCTGGTCATCGATGATTGTATAGATAGTCAGTGCTTCCTCATATCTACCTTCAGGGTAAATTCTAGCAAGTACTATTTTGCCACAGGATTTACTTGTAATAGTCGGATCCCCACAAACCTGGGTACAGAATGAAGTGCTCACATTGGTCGTTTCGTCCCCTGTCTCGAACTCCCCTCCATGAACTTTTGTAGACAGAGAGCTTGGTTTCCCAACTTTCCCTTGTGATGAGTTTTCCGTTGAGGCGCCATGTATATGTAGGGCTGATGGGTGGTTGGTACCATGGCAAATTTCACACAGGACAGATGCTGAACAGTTCTTGGCCAGATGCTTTTCAGACCCACAACAACGAAAGCACAATCCATTTGTAAACAGGAAATCTTTCCTTTCCTGAATGGGCTTCGCCCGGAAGGCTTTACAATTGTTTAACGAGTGTCGCGTCTTGTGAGTGGGGCACTGATCAGCCAATTCAGATGGCACCCTCTGGGTATCTGTTTTCCGAACTGCAACTGTTGTCTTGACCGGTTTGCTTTGAGGTTGTTGACTCTTCGTATAGCTGTCGGCTTCGAAGTCAAATCCAGGACCATTCATCATTTTTGACATATATTTATGTAACTAACAAAATAGTCAAAAGGAGGAAAAGGCACATCATGGTTTCTTTTAAAGTTTGTTGCTCTGTCGCGCCACTTATTCTGCAGGTTCTTAGGTAACTTGATGACAACAGGGTTGATACCAGCGGTAGTATCAAAATGGCCTAACAACTTCTCATACTTAGGATTGGCCTTACATGACTGTATTTCCATGAGGATGTCAGCAAGTTCATTAAGTTTCCCCTTTTCTTTCTCTGTAATCTTTGTAAAATTTGCCAGTTTCTTCTTCATGGATGCCTCTATCAATTTTGGGCTTCCATAGCGTTCGTCCAACCGCTTCCAAATCAGACTTAAACCTCTAGCATAGTTGTCAGTACTAGCGTTCCGTATGCTGGTGGCGTGTTTTCCTGACTGAGGTCCCAGCCACTTTATTAACAAATCTATCTCTTCTGCCGCAGACACCTTCATCTCATCCATTATAGAACAAAAGGTGGCCCTCCATGACAAGAACGACTCTGGTTTATCATCAAATTTTACAAGCCTGGACGACAACAGTTCCTTTCTCATTAAAAACTCTGAAAAACCTTGGAATGGATAGTGGTGGTTGTTAGAGTGCCCTTGATTCCAGACATGTTCAATGGGTGGTTGTACTATTTCTAGACCTTGTGCTGGACATTCAAGCTTGGCATGATCTGGCCTGACACTAATGGCCGATGAATTTAAGGGTAAGTGTTCTTCTGTATGAGGTAACTGTTTTGCACAAATGCTGTTGTTAAACTGTTTATTCTGTTCTTCAACACGGTCTTGTGTAATACCTTCTGGAACTTCATGTTTGGAAAAATGTACAGACTGGCGCGAGATACGATCCATCTCGTCATACATTGCATCTAACTCTCTTTTTGCCACAGCAGCCTCCTTTTTAGCAGACAACATTGTTAGCCTAGCTTCCAATTTGTCCTTTTCCCTCTGTAGTTCAACCTACTTGGCTGCAAACTCTAATTTAGTTTTGGCTGCTCTAATTTGGCCATTTGTTTCATCAAAATAGAGCTTCCTGATCTTGACAACCTGGTACTTGATATGTGGCTATGATTTGTGAATTGGTCTCGGTCTGTTGATCTTCGTTGGTCTTTTGGTTCTGGTTGGTCTGAAGTTCTTGTTCTCTCTCATCAGTTCTGATCCGTACTAGGTATGCTTGAAATTCCTCTGAAATTCTTTGGTAAGCACTGAAACTGTTTTCGAGGCGACCTTGTAATGAGACCAGTTCATCTCGGTTACATATGTCTGATAAGTATACAATAAATTCTTGCTCAATTTCCTTTCTGATGTTTCACACCCTTTGTGTATACTTATATAGCTATAATCTCTGTAAACAGGCCTGTTCCTGGTTCAGTCAGCTTCCGTGACCTTTGACCCTGTCCTTTCGCTTTATCCATGCCTTTGGATCTTGTTGTGTTGCGTATATCACTGTCAGATGTGATAACAGGTGTTTTTACTGTAGTGTGATTAAGCCTTTAATTCATGAAGCAATACAAACCCCAAGAAAAGGAGGGTCAAAACCTGCAACATTAAAACAAAAGTTTTCATAAAACCTGATCTGCTGTTTGTTATGATGTACATTTCAGGACCCCCGAGCTATCCGTTCTCCCTTGGGGAGGGGGTAAAGTTTACTATAGTTTATTTAGGGAAATAACACACTTGGGTATATTTTATCCATTTTCAACAGAAAATTACTCAAACTTAGTCAGATTCATCTTTGGTGAATGAGAGTATTACTTTGTAAAATTGGGATTCCTGCCCGATCCCCAGGGGCTAGGGCGGGGCCCCAAAGGGAACATTTACCAATATTTTCAAATTCTTATTCTTTGATGACATGACAAGTATTGTATTTCACTGAGTTTACATGCTGATTTCCACATCACATCTAAACAATAAAATAAAGCTACCAGTACCTATAATATAAATCAGGTGACCGCTAAGGCCCTTGGGCCTCTTGTAAACAATTACGTGACAGATTTTATGATGAAAAGATTAAACGATAGTCTCTGTGCAATTAATATATGACTATTTACATCTATTGATATTTACAATCAAATATTATATTTGGCAGCCAATTTGTTCGATATCGATGTGTTTCTTTAATCCTTTACACATTTTAAGCTTTTAAGTTTTGGTTTGATTTGTTATTTTCGTGAACATCTCTTTTTACAGTAGTGTTCGCCCTAAATGACTGATATTGTCGATGGGCCGTAAAACAATACAAAAACAATAAAACACTGCTTACTTCTGTAGCATAAAAAGCAGTTTTTGAAGTAATGGGGATGATCAATTCAGCGATTGTTAGCACTATAACGTCGGCATCGGATCTACGCTATCACACCAACATTCCTGCTTCCAGCACACACACACACACACACACACATAAATACCCGGGTTGTCTACTGCAACATATGAACTCCATGCATTTGTTCATAAAATCAATTCTGTGGACACCAACATAGAGCTGTGGACACGGTGTCCATAGTCACTGTGAAGTCTTGTCACACGCCAAGCACATGATACTGTATAAAATGAGATCTTCGTTGTGTATAAACTTTCGTCGTTTTCGTGGTTGCTATGGAACCACGAACATTAATACAACGAATATTTCTACACCTCGAAAGAATATGTGAAACCGATGTTTTCAACTAATTGAAGTTCTGAAATGTATGCATTTTCGCGGAAAATTTACCTATTTCCTATTCCAGTTTATATACTGATTAAACATTTCCGTGTGATGTAGTCAGAGCGATTCACAAATGAATATTTTAAGATAATTAAAAAATGAATTTTAAATAAAGGTATTTTACCGAAATGGACATGTGTAATCAAGCTATTGTATAAATATAATTATAATATTTATTAATTAAGTATATGACTAATTAAGTGAAACGGCAGACATACTGGGCGTCGAAAGATGCAACACTTCCACCCTAATTATATGTACATTACCTGTGTGATAAATAATGTAATTGATTGACAACAACAGAGAAGTATGACAAATGTGACTCTTTGTCATTTTAAAACATACCGCAAATGTGTTACGGCGTCGGACCAATGATTCTCGGAATGAGTGATATATTTCGTTGCACGGGCTGACCACGAAAATTAATAAATTTTGTTGTACGTACTAACCACGAACGTTTGTACCAACGAAATAATTTGAAAGCTCCAAACCACGAAAGAAAGTACACACGAACATTTCATGTTTTAAATTTCATGTTATATACATTTCCTGTGATGATAACATCTTTTGTCATACAAAATATCTGTTTAAAGGTCCTCTTTATTTCATAGTGTGTCCTATGATTATCGATTTATAGTTCATAAGTATGATTATGTCGATACTTGAGTACCTTTCTGTCTTAACTTTGGCCACATAATACTTGATATACGTGTCTGTTCGGTGTGTAGACGACTTTATAGTTTAGATCTTGCTCAATAGGTCTCTTTAAATTTTAACAGAAATTTTGTCTCGTAAGTTTACTTTGAGGATTCCAAATTATTTCTTTTGAAACACAGTTATAGTGTGGAAGCGTAGGTAGTAGGCAAGATATATGCATGTGTTTTTTACGTTTACTAATTACAGTTTTTAATTAGTAAATTCAACTTTTTTTCCGAGGGAAAATATGAAGACTTGAAGATGACGAAGTCGCAAGACCAATCAATTCATTTTCGGTTGAATGTAGAACTAAAATTTGATATCGAAATTAATCATATTGATAACCATATATTCACAATTTCAAAAATTAAAAGTCGGTATAATTTGTTTTTTTGTATTACATTTATTCTAGTACAGTTGCAAGATATTTCGAGATTTATCGAAGAATTTTATTTTCATACTGAATATACATACTTACCAAATGAATGCTGCTAACGTAAGGCTAAATAAGCAGCAGTGAATTTTCAAATCTCTATGGGATATTTATTTGCTTGTGGTTTTACATGCTTTCAACAGCAAAGATCATTTCAGGAAGGATCCGTATGGGAGCTAGATTCTAGATTTCATTCAGTCAAATACTGTTACATGTACAATATGTACTTTTCTCATTCGAATGTGTCATATTAATGATAGATAAATGCACCATAAACAAGACCCCGCCGTAAATGCAAACCTGGCGATTGACAACGACTTCGGATCCTCATCCTGCAAAATTGTTTCAGGTTGTTTATGATGTCATTATCGCTGGTGCCTATATACATTTATCACATAATGTACTGTGTCATCAAGTAGATATATCCATGTCATATTGTTTTGAGTATGAACCCATGCAATATGACCTATCAGCCCTGTGCTTGGTTGTAAGTTTTTTGTTGTTTCAATTGTGACGTCACGCCTATGACAAGTACATGACGTCACAGACTTACGCACTGGAGTCAAAATGGCGGCTTTTTACCTTTCAATGTTGCATGAAAATTGTCGTTTTACACGAATAAATGCCACAAATCTTGATAATGTGATCAAAAGGATCTTACACTTGTTTTCATTTCATATGAAATTTATGAAAATCGTCACGAATTCTTCATTTTAGCTCGTTAAATTGAAAAATTCTTATACTCGTTTCATAAATTTCATATGAAACGGAAACTCATGTAAAATCCTAATTTGTTTTTTCGTATTGCAGAATTATCGGTTCTTGTGAGCAGGTATTGATTGTTACGTCATTTGTTTCTGAGAGTAACGTCATAATTATTTTGAGAAAACAACGTAAATTTCCCACACATACTAATGATGTAACAATCAATACCTGCTAACAAGAGCAGATAACTCTGCAATACGAAAAGACGGAATACAGAACATATATTATCGGAATTAAGACGTGACTTGTAATAATATGAAGATAACAAACAAAAATCATAGAAAAAAGAAAAAAAGAAAAAAAGGAGAGTTCATATTGCTTTCTCATACCTTTTTGTCTTAATGAAACTAGTGTATACTGCCAATGCACTGTCTTACAACTTTCTGGAAATAATCAGTACCAGGTCACAGGTTCTGGTAATATTTTAGTCAAAGCACAACTACTACATGTAAGTTTATAAAACAATGAAACGGCAAACGTCTAATATTATGAATGGTACTTCAGGAAAATGATGCTGTCAACACTTTTCTGATAAAAAAACAAAGATTTGTCCAATCATATGAGCTATATTTGCATTCATATTTCAACAAAATAATACATAAAAAGAAAACACAATCTTGAAAAAACTATTTCTAAGAAACATCATTATCTATCTCATTTTCAATGTTGGCGCCTCCCAATCAGGTTATTGTAATCAGACTATAACAGGCTATCCCATGAAAATAACTAAAGGAGTCTAATTAGTGTGTTTTTCTTCATTTTGACTTGTGCAATTATAAAACGACATCAGAGTAATACGTAATAAGGTATTTATCATATTTATAATAAATGCACAATAGTGTTATTAAGCTGAAAACGCACAACGTTACAAATTTCTGGTGACATCATTTCCTCACGATTGAATTTTCGCAAACGAAATCGATATACCAAAGGCCAATTGGCTTAAAAGGTCACCTGAGTATTAACTAAAATGGTACATAAATCCATATTATATCATAGTTCAGGAAAACTGTTTTAGAAAAAATCAGTCCTTGGCTTTAATTTTCAACATAATTTGACGTTTGTTCTGTCATTTCTTTTTCAATGTCTGATTGTTATCATACACTTTGTATTTTACACTCTTTCAGTCTCTGTTTTTCAGAACATATTTTTTTCTAGATGGCTACTTCGCATTCTTCCTTTTTCCTATCTGTCGTTTGATGGCCATGGTTTCCTTTCAGCCCATTATACTTTTCCCTTATTTTTCTTGCTTGTTGCCTCCATTTTCTTCTTTTGGACAGCTTTGCCATATTCGATGTTCATTTTAATTTCATCTTGGAAAGAATCTTCATTTTCTTCTGTTTCCTCACCTGAAAAATGATATATTCTATGTATTACTTTATTATTTTTTAAACGTGTTCTATTCTTCAATTTATCCCATTGAAAAGTAAATTCGTAATACTCAAGTAAAAGTCAGAGGGTGTAGTATGCATTCTTTCTTAAGTTTTCATGACATACATAAGAAAAAAAACCTACAGTCTCTTGTGGAACACTATTTTCCTCGTCCTTGCTATCACTATCACCAATGTTCATGGTCACTCGGCAACATTTAAGGGAACTTTCGAATTTGCACGAGGAAAGTATTATAGTAATATATTTGTCAATTCAGATAAGAGATAGGAACTGTATAAAGAATATGATAAATACATTTATGCCTCCAGATCCGAGAGGTTTGCAAATGAGCAGGTATCAATAATTATGTTAACAATATATTCAAAGTTATCCCCATATATAAAATATTCTTCACATCAATACATATATATCATTTTGATATGAAGTATTATAATGTAAGAACTTATTTGTGATTTTGTCTGATTTATTTACAGCTTACTTAGGAAGGGTCAATTGAAGAACAATACAACCTCATGTTTCCGTTATTTCCTGATATATTTAATGCCAACATCCTTTTAAAAGGAACAATAAAGGCTATCATGGCACGCCTTTGAATCACCAAACCTGGTGTACAAACAATAACACAAAGAGTATTTCTCTTGTTCTGTTTATACCTTTTTCATTTTCTTCCAACCCTTAACACTTTAATATTATAATGCGGACAAGGGAGAAAAAAAAAACATTTTCAGATACGGGACTACTGAAATGTAGAGAAAATGATAGTTACGTTTCTATCTTCAGATGTTCTGAATTCCTCCTGATATTCTTCGTCATAATCACTCACGACTTTCCCATTGGTATCTCCAAGTGTGGCCTGAAATACATAATAATATGATGACATACACACCGTGTCCACAATGCTATAACACACAACTGAGAAAAATAAAATATCATTCTACATCTTTGATGTGTGTTTCTACTCAATATTGCATTGTGGACACCGTGTCCACAATGTAATCACACACTGCTGAGAAAAAATAAAATAGAATTCCACATCTTTTATGTGTGTTACTACTCAATGTTGCTTTGTGGACCCCGTGTCCACAATGTAATCACACACTGCTGAGAAAAAATAAAATAGAATTCCACATCTTTTATGTGTGTTATTACTCAATGTTGCTTTGTGGACACCGTGTTCGCCATGTTATCATACAAAACTGAGAAGGATTGAAATATCATTCCTTATTTTTGTGTGTGTGTTTTACTTCTCAGTACTTCCTGTTACACACCAATACATAATAATATGATGACATACACACCGTGTCCACAATGCTATAACACACAACTGAGAAAAATAAAATATCATTCTACACCTTTGATGTGTGTTTCTACACAATATTGCATTGTGGACACCGTGTACACAATGTAATCACACACTGCTGAGAAAAAATAAAATATAATTCCACATATTTTATGTGTGTTACTACTCAATGTTGCTTTGTGGACACCGTGTCCACAATGTAATCACACACTGCTGAGAAAAAATAAAATATAATTCCACATCTTTTATGTGTGTTATTACTCAATGTTGCTTTGTGGACCCCGTGTCCACAATGTAATCACACACTGCTGAGAAAAAATAAAATAGAATTCCACATCTTTTATGTGTGTTACTACTCAATGTTGCTTTGTGGACACCGTGTCCACAATGTAATCACACACTGCTGAGAAAAAATAAAATATAATTCCGCATCTTTTATGTGTGGTTCTACTCAATGTTGCTTTGTGGACCCCGTGTCCACAATGTAATCACACACTGCTGAGAAAAAATAAAATAGAATTCCACATCTTTTATGTGTGTTATTACTCAATGTTGCTTTGTGGACCCCGTGTCCACAATGTAATCACGCACTGCTGAGAAAAAATAAAATAGAATTCCACATCTTTTATGTGTGTTACTACTCAATGTTGCTTTGTGGACCCCGTGTCCACAATGTAATCACGCACTGCTGAGAAAAAATAAAATATAATTCCGCATCTTTTATGTGTGGTTCTACTCAATGTTGCTTTGTGGACACCGTGTCCACAATGTTATCAAACACAACTAAAAAGAAATTAATATAGAATTTCAAATCTTTGATGCGTGTTACTACTCAATGTTGCTTTGTGGACCCCGTGTCCACAATGTAATCACGCACTGCTGAGAAAAAATAAAATAGAATTCCACATCTTTTATGTGTGTTATTACTCAATGTTGCTTTGTGGACACCGTGTCCACAATGTTATCAGACACAACTAAAAAGAAATTAATATAGAATTTCAAATCTTTGATGCGTGTTACTACTCAATGTTGCTTTGTGGACACCGTGTTCGCCATGTTATCACACAAAACTGAGAAGGATTGAAATATCATTCCTTATTTTTGTGTGTGTGTTTTACTTCTCAGTACTTCCTGTTACACACCATGCCGCAATGTATTCAAATTCACAATAGGATTAGATGAGTAAACGGT
>NW_018408599.1:132254-132542 GCF_002113885.1 Mizuhopecten yessoensis | reverse complement strand
CAAGTCAGGAAAGGAGGTTGCCCTGCCTCTCGCTAACATAGCATCAAGGTGGAAGTGGCAGTCATAGACTGCCACCGGTGGGCGGCGCACAGGCAGGGCTGGTCCTCTGGAGGCAGAGTCACCGCCATCGACAGAGGAGCTCCTATTCGGCGCAGAACCTACCTCCTCCGATCGGCCGGATGGTCCTGGGGCAGTAATACCGCCCTCCGAGGAACTAATTGGCCGATCGGAGCCGGTCCTTGGAGCAGCCCCTGAGCCGGGAACCAAGAAACGCCTCGGCTCGAGGTG
>NW_018408599.1:126719-127579 GCF_002113885.1 Mizuhopecten yessoensis | reverse complement strand
GTCCCCGTAGGACGAGGTTCATCGCCCTTTGGAAGGTAGCTGGAGAGTTACAGAGACCGAAACCCATTCGGGTATGTTGAAATAACCCGTACCGAGTAATAAACGCTGTTTTCCTGCGATCCGCCTCATCCAGCACTATTTGGTATNTACTCTTTGAGCAGTATCCCTGAGGGGCACATCTTGGCCACACCTGGGGCCTTCCTCTGGGAGTGCAGGTACGACCTCCACGGACTCCTTTACTCCTATGCTCTGCCCTTTCTTCATTTTTACTGACTTGGCGGAGTCATTCACTACTCTCATAATGGAATGTTGTGCTCCCGGGGGTACCAATGCATTGGCTATTATAACTACCCCGGGACGTTGTGTCGGTTGGATCATGGACGTTCTCCCGTTGGGTTTAGCCCAGTCCACTTGACAGTGTCCTATGGTGTTTGATGGTATTGTTACATTTTGTGCTACCTTGACAGCAGAAGATGTCCTCTGTTCCTCTAACCTTGATGTGGTAGGTATTGCCTGATTACCAATGAACAGGACGCCCGAATCTAGGTCGATGACACAGTTGTTCCGAGACAGGAAATCCACCCCCAGCAACATGTCGTCCACGATGGGGGCCTCACATACGGTCCAGGGTACCTCAGTGTTCCCTATTCCGATATTTAGGTCTTTAATTTCCCACACTATCTCCACATTGCCAGTAAAACCCCGGAGCCTCACTCAGTTCCAAGCACCAGTGGTCCGTCAAGCTTGTCTACCAGCTCCCGCTTAATCAGTGTCATAGTTGCTGCTGTATCCACGACAGCTTGAATAGAAGTTCCATTCAAAGTGAGTGGTATGGTGATGCTACTGCCATCTGAGACCGC
>NW_018408599.1:117430-123689 GCF_002113885.1 Mizuhopecten yessoensis | reverse complement strand
TGGTCAACAAAATGGCCAGCGCACGTGCGAGCGAGAGGGGACCAGCAAGGTAGAAAAAATATATGGAAAAAAATGTCAAAATAGCGCGAATAGCGTGAGTTCTTTCTCACTTATGACACCAATTGTCGTGAATTCGGTGTGTGTTATTCACACACCGTCACAACAAGTAGTTGTAAATGCTCTCAGCTCCTGAAATCAAAGACAAGGTGGAGGAAAATCACTCACGTGTTGCTGGTTCAAGTTCAAGATGTATAAGAGACCGCGCCAACGCGTCACAGCGATGATATCACGTAGCTCACGAGATCTCGTGTCGGCGCGGTCCACGGTCCAAGGGAGATAACTCTCTCGAAATTCACCACAAAACCATTCCAAATCTTTGATTCATGTTAGTACTCAATGTTGCTTTGTAGACATCATGGCCCGACGTTATCACACACAACTGAGAAGAAGTTAAAATAGCTTTCCACATCTTTGGTGTACGTTACTATTCAATGTGGCTTTGTAGATACCGTGTCTATAATGTATTTTTACACACTTAAAACAGTCTATAATACAATGTCAAAGTTGTTTTGTGTTCTACTTTTAAATGTTGGTTTGCTCTCTAACTTAAATAATATGCGTAAGCAATTGTGATTGAACATTGATTCATTTATACAACAAAACTAATCCAATTTGTTTTCATTGTTTCTTAATTTTCCCATAAAAACCTCCAAACCTGGCGATAGGACATTGAACCACAAACAAGCATGCATCTCCTGTTCTATGGTTAAACATATTTATTGGATATCTTTTGTATGTATAAGTGTATCACTATTCGATCACAAATTCTAAGCCTCAAAATACCCTTTTGTTGCATAAAATAGTTCACATTTGTCATGCTAAAATAAAATACTATTGTCATGTCGATATAAAAGTGCTATATAAGGATGTATATCAACAATGTGATATTCCACTTTTTTTGTAGTTTGTAAATACTGTGTACGTATTACAAATTATTGTGAAATACTCAACTCTTTATTCTTTTGCTCGCATGGCAAATTCTGGATACCGTAATCGTATATCAATTCTTCTTTCTGGTGCAATATCCCTGTTAATTAATAAAACAACATAATGTACGTATTATAATAGCATTAACATGGTTTGTAGTCATAGGCAATTAAATAATAATAACTTAACTTACCTAAGGCTGTAGAAACAAAGTCGCGGCTGTCCATTGAAGTCCATCGATCTCATTGGAATTGGCGATACCACGTTTCGCATGGTTTACATGTCGACCTAGACCTGTCCCTGTGGTTATTTCTATCGTCTTACTCTAACCCTTACCCTAACCCTAACCCTATACATCAATACTTAAGAAAGAAACGTAAGACTTAAATCTAGTATGCTACATCGGTTTAAATTCCGAATCACAGTTGATGTACCTACAATGCACGTTATTAGTGTTTTCCTTCAATTTCAATGACTAGATACTTACTATGCCTTATTCCCTTTGAAAAGAAAGTGAAAAGTGTAGTTCATATCTTCTACATATCATGCGTCAGTTCCGTCAATAATTTCCCCGGCATACTCATGAAGGAACTCCCTTCGTGAACAACCCGAGGGCAAATACTCCTCTAGCTATAAGACGGATAAAGTGAATTACGTTTAGTTAAACAAATGAACATGCATTAAAAATGAAACAAAACATGTTGAGGGTTATATTAAAACGTATCACTGCAAATAGCATCACGTATTGTATTTACATTATTATATAAGTAGATAAGATTTTATTTGAAGGAACATATGGATGTGAGTTTGATATGTATCTTTGAATAAAAGCAAAGTCAATGTTTAATTCGGAAATACGAACCTCTTTCATAAAACTTTGACATCATTTTATAAAACTGAACATTTTTGATGATGCAATAATGAATTTTTGCTTTACTCAAAGACAAATATAAAACAAAAACGTTCATTTTTTTTCTGGAAATGCTTTTGATGCAATTCACCTTAAAACGTTAAAATAATACAGTGAAACCATATTTCATTCATATTATATCCCGATTAAGTGATTATATATAGTTTCGAAATCAATAACAAGAACTGTTGGAGAACAGCATAGCTCGTCTATTGATGATTTACGTTGTAAGATAGCAAAATCCATAAAAACAAGTGTTCCAAAACATTGCTAACACTCCATATTAATACTTCAACCTTATAATAGACAACAGCCATTTGATAGTGGTGATCCAGCACTATAAAAAGAACCTTGGCCAAAAACTGGAACCTCAGGCCTCAACAAATTTAACCATGTCCAATGAAGCTGTTTTTAGTCTAAAATATGAAAACATGGTGCAGCACATTGCTTACACTCCATATACATACACCTACCTTATAAAAGACAACAGCCTTTTGATGGTGGTGATCCAACACTTCACAAAATACTTGTCCCAAAACTTTAACCATGTTCAATTAAGCTGTTTTTAGCCCCTAAAATATGAAAACATGGTGCAGCACATTGCTTACACTCCATATAAATACACCTACCTTATAAAAGACAACAGCCTTTTGATGGTGGTGATCCAACACTTCACAAAATACTTGTCCCAAAACTTTAACCATGTTCAATTAAGCTGTTTTTAGCCCCTAAAATATGAAAACATGGTGCAGCACATTGCTTACACTCCATATAAATACACCTACCTTATAAAAGACAACAGCCTTTTGATGGTGGTGATCCAACACTTCACAAAATACTTGTCCCAAAACTTTAACCATGTTCAATTAAGCTGTTTTTGGCCCCTAAAATATGAAAATATGGTCCAGCACATTGCTCACACTCGATATTAAGACTTAACCTCATAATACACAACTGTGTATTTAGTGTGATGATCCAACACTATTTGGAAAAAACTCTTGCCCATAAACTTTAACCTCAGAAGGTGTGACGTCGACGCCGACGCCGACGCCGGGGTGACTACAGCAGACCCCAATACTCTCCGAATAGACGAGTTAAAATGTTTCATGATATTTGGTTTACAAGAAGTAGCATTTCCGATGCAATAGTATAATGAGCTCGCAAATACAGAATTATAATTATCTAAACATTATAAAATTTGTTTGTGATTTGCAGAAAATGACACGGTAAATGTTGTTAAATCTATCAAGTTAAAGATAAATAGAGAACCATGAAAGGATATTGTGTCAGTTCAATTGAGGGTTAAGGAGAAGGAGTATAAATGAGATAATTTTCGGATTAAAATGACAAAGGCATATCAAACAGAGATGATATGTTTACAGGTGTTTCAGGTGTTTTATTTTTTCTTAAACTCCGTCGTCTCCAAGAGGCTTCTTAAGATTCCCGATTGCTTATTTTTCTTTTTATAGTATAGCGTTTGCGTCCGTCCGTCGAAAAGTTTAGGTGCAAGTTTCTTCAGTGGTGTACAGTTCAGTCAGACCATGTGTTATTGTCCTAATTTTTGGCACGAATGTTCATGTGGGGTCCAACAAGGACAATATGGATTTAATTTGGAAAAATGATTTCTAGATTGTAAATTGTGGACATGTTTGGGACTTAACTTTTCTCGCGCAATTTCTCGGTTAAAACTGTATCGCGCAATTTCTCGATTAAAGTTTTGGTGCAAGTTTCTTCAGTGGTGTACAGTTCAGTCAGACCATGTGTTATTGTCCTAATTTTTGGCACGAATGTTCATGTGGGGTCCAACAAGGACAATATGGATTTGATGTGGGAAAATAATTTCTATTTTGGGAAATTGTGGACGTGTTTGCGACTTAACTTTTCACGCGAAATTTCTCGTTTGCGTCCGTCCTGTCCGTCCTTACCGTCGTTCCGTCTGTCCGGTTAAAGTTTAGGTGCAACTTTCTTCAGTGGTCTACAGTTCAGTCACATCATGTGTTATTGTCCTAATACTTGGCATGAGTGTTCATGTGGGTTCTAACAAAGACAATGTCGATTTAATTTGGAAAAATTAATTTCTAGTTATAGAAATTTTGGACGTGTTTGGGACTTAACTTTTCTCGCGCAATTTCTCGGTTAAAGTTTAGGTGCAAGTTTCTTCAGTGGTGTACAGTTCAGTCCGTAAATATAAAGCCGGCTGGCCATGAAATACTATAAAGCATAGCAAACTCATCAATTCACATACAGTAGCGTAATTTTACACAAATAATAATGCTATTTATCAACCCGATTTGAGAAAAATACATAATTTGATAAATACAGATCGAAATTTAAGCAAAATAACCAATTAATTGACAATATTTTGGATAAAATAACGATATCATCCACGTGTTCAAAACTACCCAACCGATAATAAATTGGTATACATACTAGTATACATTTCCCGTAAAATTAACATTTACAATGACTCTATGCTTTAACGTTGTGCTTCTGTACAACTTTTATTGCAGTAATCTAAGATATTAGTTGAATCATGCCTGTTTAATTCAGATTCGTGCTTGATGTTCGATAATTATATTACAAAGATTTTTTTCTTTTAACAATTCTGATTCAAGTTTTATATATTGTATCCTTAAAAACCTTTTTCTTAGACTAGCATAAATATATAAATACACAAACGGATCTTCAACAACCCCAGAAGCATTTCGATACCCTTCTTCTTGACGTTTTTGCGGGGGGGGGGGGGGGGGGGGGCAATTGAGGCACTTGGAAGGTTTAGATAGTACTATACATATGAAATTATTTCAGGAAAAGCGGCTAACACCCTTTTGGTGCCCCTCATATACAAGCCCCTTTGTTATGGTAACGACTGATAAGGATCTGACCCTTTGCCATTGAAGAGGTGTCCACAACTACATAAATCTGAGAGCATACACACATGCACGCATACACAACACACACGGAGGCACGTCTTTAAATGACATTCGCTGTTTATAGGACGCAAAACATAACTAAACCAAACCAAAACCTTGGCTGGGATATACCAAAGACCTTTAAAATGGTAGTTAATATGATGGCACCAAAAAGTCGGCATCAGATTCGCGCTATCACATGGAGGCAATTACGCCTACATACCCTGCCTCCGGCACGCATGCACAACGCACATTGAGGCACGTCCCTGAATAGTCTCAGAATAACACGTTTTGTGGTCGCCATAATGAATCTCAACGGGAACTATATTATTTCTTTGTGAGATGTGAAGGTCGATTTGTGTTATGCTCATAAATCATACAGTGTCATTCTCTTTTATTAAAAGTATGATATCGAAAGTTCATATCATTGTTCAGTATTGGATATCATGTGACATAGAACAGGATATTAACTTCTAGCAGTGTGGCGCAAAGTTGACTTCATTGTTCATTTGTCGAAAGCTACACGACATCAAAAATGATATTTGCTTCTAGACGGATCGGGCGAGATTGATTCAGGTATCATTCTATTTCAAATGATCATATGATACCGAAAGAGATTATATTTTGACTGCATCGTGAATCTGGGGTTATTCGAACAAATCACAGCGACAAACCACGGGAAGAGAAACACATCACGTACAAGGAATATTGTTTCTCTTATATTACTAATGACCGTAGTAATCGTCAGGGTGGATTTAATGAAAAACAGCACGGAGAGTAGACGTTAGTGATCCAGTCACGAACAAGTCAGAAACACAACCTTTTGAAGGTTTAAATTGCGATACATATCCTAAGAGGTGATTTAACCCCCGACCCCCAACCTAACATCAGCATTGTAAATCATCATTGTCAACTACACAAATGTAAATCTTCACAAAAAATGTTGTCAAAAATTGCACGGACAGCCCTTAAAGGGACATCACGTGAAAAGGCGTTTTTTTCAATGAATGTATGTATTGTATGCACTTCCACTTATGTTACCTCGCTATCCCCATATTCATAGTCCGTTCCAAATGTCCAGTTTGACCACTTGAATTGTTCGGGAAAGCCCTGCTAAAAATAGCGCCGATAACGTCACCTGACTAGGCAGTAAACACAAGTGGTGCAAGCGAGATGAAACGGTTTACAAAGGGGCCCCCAGAGAGGGGCCGTTAGGCAACTGCAACTTCTTACCGCACTATGAAACCAAGTCATATGATTTCTAAGTCCGTATTCAAACTTATTGAACAATAATTATTCATCATTAGAAGTTAATTGCACACTTGCAAATGTTCAGAATTTAAATTTATTTAGCTTTAAACATAAATTTGTTGCCAATAAAATTAAACAAGGGATGGGGCACAAGTTTTTACAATTTATCACAGCCTTCTCCCGTCATACATTTACAATT
>NW_018408599.1:74404-112330 GCF_002113885.1 Mizuhopecten yessoensis | reverse complement strand
AATACATGCACCGTACTAACTGCTACGGCAGTTATTTTCTCCTTTGAATACTGCCCACCTGCAATAATGATTCCGTAACGTACTCCTTGCGCTATCTTTTGACCATTTGGCAACTTTTCGTTTCGTAGCTGACACGGTACAACACTTTTCTTTCGCTTACTTCACACGGCCAGTCATTTTGTTTACAAAGAAATGGTGTGCTATGCGCATGCGCTAGTAGAGGGAAATCCCTGAACAGAACGTTGGTCGGACAGGTAGAAATACCGATGATTTTCTTAGATTTGATAATTTTTATGAATCGATTTCAGCCAAATCCGATTGTTATTTTCCATAAGGAGTCTCACTTGATATGTTTATGTAGTATTTGAAAAAAAAGACAAAAAACAAAGTTACTTCGCCGTGATGCCCCTTTAACATGCTTACTTATATCATCCGAATGCATCTTACTAGAAGGTAAATTTGTGAAATTTCTAAAATCCTGCTGAAATAACGGATTCCACCGAAACAAGTGGAGATGACATCATGATTAGTTTTGTCCGGCCTTGATATTTTACATTCGACACTATTTGAAAACTTTGCAAATGTTACACGTTAATCTGATTAAAATACAGCTCCTCATTATACTATCGTTCTACTATCATATGAGGATCTGACAGCGACCCGTAGGGGGTCATGTGCAGATGACCTTTGTATTAACCAACCAAATCATAGCTTTCAGATTCGATTTTTAGGTCACCTGAGTTTTGCTCAAGTGACCTATTCTAATCTCTTTCCGTCCGTCCGTCGTCGTCGTCGTGTGTAAACGTTTTACATTTTCAATTTCTTCTCAAAAACCAGTGCATGGAATTTTTTCAAACTTGGTCAGAGTCATCCTTGGTAGATGAGGCTACCAAATTGTAAAATTGGGATTTCTATCACAATCCCAGGGGCCAGGGCGGAGCCCCAAAGGGAAAATTATCAATATTTCAAAAATCTTCTTCTCCAGACTCAGATGTACTACATTCGGTTTTTGCTGTATGGAAAGAAAGGTCATCAGGGGCTTCATTTGAATTGTAAATTTCAGGACCCCCGAGCTATCCATTCTCCCTTGGAGAGGGGGTAAAGTTTACTATAGTTTATATAGGGAAATAACACTTTTGGGTATATTTTGACAATTGTCTGTAGGAAATTAATTTTGCTTGGTGAGAATTATCCTTGGAGGAAGATGGTTTCAAATTGTAAAATTGAGATTCCTACCCCAACCCCAGGGGCCAGGGCGGGCCCCTAAAAAGGAAAATTAACAAATATTTCAAAAAAAAAAAATTCTCCTCCAGACTCAGAGGTACTACATTATTTTTCTCTGCATGGAAAGAAAATCATCAGGGGCTTTATTTAAATCGTAAATTTCAGGACCCCCGAGCTATCCATTCTCCCTTGGAGAGGGGGTAAAGTTGGCTATATTTTTTATAGGGAAATAACACTTTTGGGTATATTTTATCCATTTTCAACAGAAAATTACTCAAACTAAGTCAGAATCATCTGTGGTGAATGAGAGTATTACTTTGTAAAATTGGGATTCCTGCCCCATCCCCAGGGGATAGGGCGGGGCCCCAAAGGGAACATTTACCAATATTTTCAAATTCTTATCCTTTGATGACATGACAAGTATTGTATTTCACTTAGTTTACATGCTGATTTCCACATCACATCTAAACAATAAAATAAAACTATCAGTTCCTATAATATAACTCAGGTGACCGCTAAGGCCCTTGGTCCTCTTGTAAACAATTACGTGACAAATTTTATGATGAAAAGATTAAACGATAGTCTCTGTGTAATTAATATATGACTATTTACGTCTATTGATATTTAGGATCATATATTATATTTGGCAGCCAATTTGTTCGATATCGATGTGTTTCTTTAATTTTACATATTTTAAGTTTTGGTTTGATTTGTTATTTTCGTGAATGTCTCTTTTTACAGTAGTGTTCGCCCTAAATGACTGATATTGTCGATGGGCCGTAAAACAATACAAAAACAATAAAACACTGCTTACTTCTGTAGCATAAAAAGCAGTTTTTGAAGTAATGGGGATGATCAATTCAGCGACTGTTAGCACTATAACGTCGGCATCGGATCTACGCTATCACACCAACATTCCTGCTTCCAGCACACACACATGCACACACACACACACACGCACACACACACAAACATGAACACACACACACATGCACGCATACACAACACACACGGAGGCACGTCTTTAAATGACATTCACTGTTAATAGGACGCAAAACATAATTAAACCAAACCAAAACCTAGGCTGGGACATACCAAAGACGTTTAAAATGGTAGTTAATATGATGGCACCAAAAAGTCGGCATCAGATCCGCGCTATCACACGGAGGCAAATACGCCTATATACCTGCCTCCGGCACGCATGCATAACGCACATTGAGGCACGTCCCTGAATGGTCTCAGAATAACACGTTTTGTGGTCGCCATGATGAATCTCAACGGGAACTATATTATTTCTTTGTGAGATGTAAAGGTCGATTTTTGTTATGCTCATAAACCATACAGTGTCATTCTCTTTTATCAAAAGTATGATATCGAAAGTTCATATCATTGTTCAGTATTGGATATCATGTGACTTAGGACAGGATATTTACTTCTAGCAGTGTGGCGCAAAGTTGACTTCATTGTTCATTTGTCGAAAGCTACACGACACCAAAAAAGATATTTACTTCTAGATGGATCGGGCGAGATTGATTCAGGTACCATTCTATTTCAAATGATCATATGATACCAAAAGTGATTGTATTTTGACTGCATCGTGAATCTGGGGTTATTCGAATATATCACAGCGACAAACCACGGGAAGAGAAACACAAAACGTACAAGGAATATTGTTTCTCTTATATTACTAATGACCGTAGTAATCGTCAGGGGGGATTTAATGAAAAACAGCACGGAGAGTAGACGTTAGTGATCCAGTCACGAACAAGTCAGAAACACAACCTTTTGAAGGTTCAAATTGCGATACATATCCTAAGAGGTGATTTAACCCCCGATCCCCAACCCAACATCGGCATTGTAAATCATCATTGTCAACTACACAAATGTAAATCTTCACATTTTTGTTTGTCAAACATTGCACAAACAGCCCTTAACATGTTTACTTATATCATCAGAATGCATCTTACAAAAAGGTAAATTTGTGAAATTTCTAAAATCCTGCTGGAATAACGAATTCCACCGAAACAAGTGGAGATGAAATCATGATTAGTTTGGCCGGCCTTGATATTTTACATTCGACACTATTTGAAAACTTTGCAAATGTTACACGTCAATCTGATTCAAATACAGCTCCTCATTATACTATCGTTCTACTCTCATATGAGGATCTGACAGCGACCCGTAGGGGGTCATGTGCAGATGACCTTTGTATTAACCAACCAAATCTTAGCTTTTAGGTTCGATTTTTGGTCACCTGAGCTTTGCTCAAATGACCTATTCTGATCTCTTTCCTTCCGACGTCGTCCGTCGTGCGTAAACTGTTTACGTTTTCAATTTCTTCTCAAAAACCAGTGCATGGTATTTTTTTCAAACTTGGTCAGAGTCATCCTTGGTAGATGAGGCTATAAAATTGTAAATTTGGGATTTCTACCCCAACCCCTGGGGCCAGGGCGGGGCCCCAAAGGGAAAATTAACCAATATTTCAAAAATCTTCCTCTCAAGACTCAGATGTACTACATTCGTTTTCTCTGTATGGAAAAAAAGGTCATCAGGGGCTATATTTAAATTGTAAATTTCAGGACCTCTGAGATATCCGTTCTCCCTTTGGGAGGGGGTAAAGTTTACTATAGTTTATATAGGGAAATAACACTTCTGGGTATATTTTGACAATTTTCTATAGGAAATTAATTTTACTTTGTGAGAATTATCCTTGGAGGAAGATGGTTTCAAATTGTAAAATTGAGATTCCTACCCCAACCCCTGTGGCCAGGGCGGGGCCCCAAAGGGAAAATTAACCAATATTTCAAAAATCTTACCCTTTGATGACATGACGACAAGTGTTGTATTTCACTTAGTTTACATGCTGACTTCCACATCACATCTAAACACTAAAATAAAGCTAGCAGTACCTATGATATAACTCAGGTGACTGCTAAGGCCCTTGGGCCTCTTCTTTAGTTAGTCCAGAGGTGAATCGCTAGAAACCCAAACGAGCATGTACAAAAATGGCAGCGCCCAGTGTAGAAATGTCTAATCCACGGCGTGTGTTCTTTTTGTACGATATATGTTTAATCTGCAGTTTTCTGTTGGTTCGAAAAGAAATAACAAGCGAAGCTTAAGAGATGATTTCGAAATATAATAATCAAAATTTGAAAATTTCCACAGAAAGAACCATAAACATTGAGCGTGTGGTTGGCGATATAGAATGTAGTCAACGATCTGACGTAGAGGTTTGCATCAGATGTTATAGACAGGTTGAAAAGTATTAAAAAATGTCTTCGGAAATTGCATACATCAAAGAAAATCTGCATTCTAAAAAATCGCAAACATTTTCTAGTGGTGCCTTGTGTATTCCATCTCCCCGACAAACTAGGATAAAAGGTTATTACGAAGTCCATTCTCAGAACGCAACTCCTATTAATATTGATCTTGTTTAGGCTTTCAGTCGCTGGGTATATTATATCCCAATACAAGGGAAGACACTCGCCAAAAAAGTAATTTCTTTCAAACAAAGATTTCTCACATAATTCTACATCGATTGTTATACGGTTTTCACCCAGTTACACAAAAATGTTTAAAATTAATAAATACACACCTGCGTAAATTCTCACACCTTTTTTTCCGCTGGCAATACGTCCTTTAAATCCAAATTCGTGTCGTCCCACCGAGAACACATAACTAGTCGGACAGGAAGTGGAGCTGCAGCGAGTATCGTTTCCGAACACTTCTCCTGGGCTTCCGGGGATTCTCGGATTTTATGATGGTAAGTTATTATGACACGTGTTATTGTTTACATTTTCCCGCTGATCGTCTGTGCTAGCTTCAAATGTATTTCTGAGCATGTTCTAATCAAATCATGGATGAATCTCAAACGAATGTCGTTCGGATAGCGCATAATGAACATAGCTCTTTGATAACTGGGTTTCCTGGAACTGGAAAGACTTGTTTTGGGCCAAACTGTAGAATGTTTTTTATGGACAAGCGTTATGTGACAGCATCTACATGGAAATCTGCAATTCTGTTGAAGTCTAGATTGACATCAGAGTTAAAGGCTTGTACAATTCACAGCTTTCTTGGTTTAATGGATGGCAGTTTTTTTTTAACTCTGAGCTGCTAAGACTTTATCAGAAATAGGACTATGAGCATCATGTTAAAAGAGTATTTGATCTTGAAGTACTGATAATTGATGAAGTCAGTATGATGAGCTCACGTCTATTTCACCAAATTGAATTCATTTTGAGGAATGTCAGACAATGCGAAAGACCATTTGGGGGTGTTCAAATTATTCTTCAGAGTATGGTGATGATGGGAGCTACATACTTAATCATCCTGCTATGGTTCATTTCCATCATGTCATCGCTAGGAAGAACCTGACTTACTATTAGCAGTGCAGGAGATTGCGTGGTAATTGTATACTTAGCTCTAGATTTTACTGAAGAATTTACTTTGGATTATCTGAATTATTTACTGCTTATCTTGGGGTATTTCATGAAAAAAACCTATGCTAATCTCAAATTATTTTCAAGGCTGGTTTGATTGAAGATGACTTTCATCTGTTAATTTAAATAATGACATGCATTTATGTAAGTATGTAAACCTTACATTAAACAACAATTCTGATCATTTTAAGCTCACCTGGCCCAATGGGCCAAGCGAGCTTATGCCATGGTGCGGCGTCCGTCGTCCATCCGGCGTCAATATTTTACTTTAAACAACTTCTTCTCAATAACCAAACGGCCCGGAGTACTGATATTGGGTATTTAGCATGCTGGGATAAAGGGCTACCAAGTTTGTTCAAATGAATGACCTTGACCAACTTTCAAGGTCACAGGGATAAAATGTCTTTAAATCTTCAAAGAACTTCTTCTCAATAACCAAACGGCCAAGGATACTGATATTTGGCCTGTAGCATGCAGGGACGGAGGGCTAACAGGTTTGTTCAAATGAACGACCTTGACCCACTAAAAAGGTTGCAGGGGTCAAATTTCAAAAAATTTCAAACAACTTCTCGATAACCAAAAGGCCCAGGGTACTGATATTGGGCCTGTAGTATGCTGGGACGAAGGGCTACCAAGTTTGTTAGAAAGAATGACCTTAACCCACTTTCAATGTCACAGGGGTCGAATATCTCAAAATCTTCAACCGACTTACCAATAACCAAAAGGCCCATGTAACTGATATTTGGCCTATAGCATGAGGAGCTACCAAGTTTGTTCAAATGAATGACCTTGACCCGCTTTCAAGGTCACAGGGGTCAAATGTCTTAAAATGTTCAAACGACGCTTCTCAACAACCCAAAGTCCTGGGCCTGTAGCATGCTGGGATGAAGGGCTACCAAGTTTGTTCAAAAGAATGACCTTGACAAACTGTCAAGGCCACCTAAATCAAATGTTTTAAAATGTGCAAACTACTTCTTCTCAATAACCAAAAGGCCCAGGGTACTGATATTTGGCCTGTAGCATCCTGGGACGAAGGGCTACCAAGTTTTTTTTAAATGAATGACCTTGACCCACTTTCAATGTCACATTGGTAAAATGTCTTAAAATCTTCAAATTTCTTCTCAATAAACCAAAGGCCCAGAGTACTGATATTGGGCCTGTAGCATGCTGGGATGAAGAGCTACCAAGTTTGTTCATATGAATGACCTTGACCCACTTTCAAGGTCACAGGGGTCAAATGTCTTAAAATCTACAAACGACGCTTCTCAACAACCAAAAGTCCTGGGCCTGTAGCATGCTGGGATGAAGGGCTACCAAGTTTGTTCAAATGAATGACCTTTGCCCATTATCAAGGTTACAGGGATCAAATATGTTGAAATCTTAAAATAACTTCTTCTGAATAACTAGAAGGCCCAGGATGGTGATATTTGGCCAATATCATTCTGGGATAAAGCACTACAAAGTTTGTTCAAATGAATGACCTTCTCCTATATTCAAGGTCACAGGGGTCAAATATGTTGAAACTTTTTAACAATTTCCTCTAAGTAACCAAAATTTCTAGGGTGTTGATATTTGGGCAGTATCATGCTTGGATAAAGGGCTACCAAGTTTGTTCAAACATTTTATCTTCACTCATATTCAGGATAAAAGTGGTCAATTGTCTTAAAACCCTTTAAACGACTTCTGCATAACTATACGGTCCAAGGTGATGGTATTTGGCCAGAAGGATGTTTGTATGAAGGGCTACCAAGTTTGTTCAAACAAATGACCACTCATATTCAAGGTCACATGGGTATATTGTCTTAAAAACCTTTAATAGACTTCTTGTGTATAACCAAAAGGTCCAGGGTGATAATATTTGGCCAGAAGGAAATCTTTAAACGACTTCTTCTGAATTGACCTTGACACACTTTCATGGTCACATCTGGTCCATAGTGCATAAATCTTTAAAAGTCATCTTCTCAATAAACAAAAGGTATAAGGTGGTGATATTTGGCAAGTTGCATTCTGGTAGGAAAGGCTAGGAAGTTTGTTCAACTTTAAATGTCCATGTTTGACTTTCAAGGTCACAGGGGTCAAATGTGTTTCAATCGTTAAACAGGTTCTTCTGAAGTCAAGACATTGATATTTTGCCTGTAGCTTTATTTTAGTCCACTTTTAAGGTTAAAATTGTGAGATTAATACCAGGTGAGCGATGCAGGCCTATTGGGGCTCTTGTTTTTGTCACTCTACCGAGCAATTGTTTATAAGGGGCATGGTTTCCATTGGTCACAGTACGAGATTTCTGGACACACAACAATGACTCTGTCTCCTAACGCAGTGATCGTGACGGCTGATACAGGATGGCAAGCTTCTGTAAAACTAGGGAGCTGTTCCATGCAGTCCTTGCATATATAAACCAAGAGTATGTGTGTAAAACATGTATATATATTTATATTTGCGCTGAAACCCACTGTTACATTACCAACAGAAATGCGTTTCATTTGAGTATGAAAGCAAAATCTCAAGTGACATATCACTTGGTTAACTTATGACGGTAAACTTTTATTTTAAACTGCAATGCGGTAGAAACATTAGATTCAATGTTCTTTGCCCAATCAAAACTCTTATACAATTTTTTTTCCCATGTAAATTGCATTCGTGATGAACAGCTTTTGTTAACATGTTCACAACGATTCAAATAGTAGATTGTGACGCCTGATACAGGGTGGCAAGCTTCTGTAAAACTGGGGAGCAGTGCCTTGCATGTACACACCAAAATTTCGTACTGCGATCTGTATCGTTCATCCTCGATACTCCAAGAGTTACTCTCACTTACGCTTTCCGCACCCCTGGAATATGTCATAGCAATATTGAAGGCACAAAGTTAGTTGTTCGATTTGTTTCAGGTAAAAAAAAACTGTCCAATCGCCAGGCTGATATATGTCCTTTGAAGATTACAGGAGGAGCGACACCCGACTTCAAAGCCAGTCATTGTTTCGACCGCAAGGTTATTTTGCTGTGCATCATTAACAAGGTGGTGCGCACTGGGCCTTCAAGTTTGCTATGACATATGCCAGGATGCAGAGAGCGTAAGTGAGCGCAACCCCTGAAATATCGAGGTTGAGTACAGGTAACCAGTGCAATGAATATAGCACAGGTGTGCTGTGTTCTCTCTATCGAGTACGATTAATCAGCCGTGCTGCAGTGTTCTGGACCCTCTGCAGACGACGACTAGTTAGTTTGTCATATATGCCACATAGAGGGGCATTACCAACCGAGTGGTAACAACTAAATGCACCAAAGTCTTGCATGTATTTGTAGTTATAAACTGCCGGATACAGCCGATGTTGTATTATTTTTTTTATTATTTTCAAACTATTTTTCACATTACAATAATACATATAAGTATATATACATTTCATCATACATAGTAAATTCCACTTTCACACATACTTTCATACTAATCCATATTACTCTTTTTGTAAGTGGCATTTTATTTATTGTAATGTTATGTTAGAAGGAAAGAAAATCAGATAAAGAAAAACAAGAAAACAAACAAAAAGTAAAGTGAGGTAAATAGATAGACAGAAAAATAGACAGACAGCCGGACGGACAGACAGAGGAGAAGAAAACTTATTTAACAAAATAATGTAAATGATTGAAATCTGGTAATATATAGGTGTCAGTAGCTAGGTAGTTGAGATCATATGTTTTAGTTCTGTCCTTCCATTACCAGGACATGTGCAAGGCCTACTGACTGGAACAACTAGTCTGGCAGCTGATATAGGAAAAAGAAGAAGGGTAAGACATAGAAAGAAGAAAGACAAAAGGGAGGTATAAAGTGTCATACTAAAAGTAAAGTGACTCGCTGTCCATTGCAAGCACCTTTTAAATAGTTCGTACTCTTCGGATTCACATGTTTCCATGGTGAGACCGGAACAAAGGATAAAGTGTATAATGTGTATACGGAGGAAAATCCTTTCTGGTTAATTTTTTCCGGAAAATATTGTATGCTCTTCAAAAACTTTGTTTTGCATTTGTATTCCTATATACTATGTATATAAGTCTATACATATGAAAAAAAATATTTGAACGGAGGACAAACATTTCTGGGGGGGTTTCCGGAAGGTCTCGTATGCTCTCTAAAACATCGAATTTTACTTGCTTTACATCTTTGATGATTACAAAACTTTCTATCAAACATACGAAATGTATATAATTGTGTTCAAAAGACATTTATCTTATGCTCTGTACTCATTTCCCATAAACACAAGAAATGTTATAATCTAATCCTGAAGTTAACAAAAATAAAGGCAAAACGTTTTGTGGTTATTTTCATATACTATCTTATGTGTGTTATGGTAAAAGTTCATTTTGAGACTTTGTAACTTGTATCAAAGAAACCTATATTTCAGTACAGACTGTACCGTGGCCGTACGCCTAAATAGGTTTATGACCCTACACTTTGACATCTACTTTTTTATGAACAGAAAAGTATATAGACGCGTTGTGGTATATGCGTGTAGTTTACACTATGCACGTCACATACATACACACAACCACTCTCATGCATCGGTTCAATTTCAACTATAAATAAATGTTTGACTTTCACCCAACGACACACATTTGTATCGTTTTACTATTATAACTACACACGTACATTGTACAGAAAACGATATTCAGTAATATCAAGATAAACTGCCATTTTGGAACTTTGGTAAAGGTATAATCACGTGGTATGATGAAACAGGCGTATCTAGGTACATGTTTACCATTAAACATTCAACAATTAACATACCTATTTTCGAAAAGATACAAACAATATACATCCATTCTCAGTGAGGTAGCACTATAAAGTCGGCATCATTTCCCCGCTATCACAAGGAGACAAACAAGAACATATCTAGTCTCCCAAAACACACACGCATCCACGCATGCACCTTGCACGCATATAGGTATACACATATATGCACATGTGCGCACGCATATCTAAAACACATGTTTATATATATATTATATATATGAATCTTCATTTCGTTCATTTTACTGATACTATTTTTGCCATATAAATTATAAAGATATTGATAAATAGTTACAACCATACATGTACTTTTCACTTGTTATTCTGGCATAAATACATACTATAATATATAAGTTGTAACAACCAGCACACGCATTACTACTGCATATGTGTATTATATCTTGATATTTCATCACAAATGTGGATTTTGGCAAATAACAAATGTACAGATCGATTCGATTTCCCGGTTTTCGTAAGGACATGCATATTGTTACTGTACATGTACAGTGTTGTACACACCTACACCATTACACACACATATATACACACACACACATCCGCAGCGACAGGAAATGATGATGTCTGAGCATACACACAAACACACTCATACACCTACAACTACACACAAACACTAAATACATATAAAGCATTTAATTAAAAAGTACACACCTATTCGTAGAATAAAGCAGCGGAGAATTCATGGCATTAAAAGTATCAATAATATTTATGAATAAGGAAAATTAAATAATCAGTGAAACATACATGTAGTATATAGCTTATGATGAGTACTTTAGTCTCTTGCTCATACTGAGTATCCTAGAAATTCGCGTCGTTTTGCATGTATGCGTTTGTCACTAAAGTGTCGTCAGCAATCCTTCACTTTTTCCCCATTTTTCAAGTTTACAAATTGTTTGCCGTCAATGCTCCAGTTCATACGCGTGTTGAAGAGTTTGCGTGTGTAAGATCCTCAAAAACGTATATGTTCGTACCTTTGAGGATTTTCCACGCCTTTAGCACTTCAAACTTGTTTAACTTGCACATGAATTTACAAGTCGTTGGACGCGGACCGAGTCGATGTCAATGTTTTTTTCATTAATGTCTTTCTTGAGGTCTTCCCGGAAAAACTTCACGCACTTTTTAACACAGATCTCGGCATCTCATTTCTATCACTTTCCTGTAGCCCGACTATCCGGATAGAACATTTCCTTCTTTGCTGTTCCAATGCATTGTCTTTTCATGCTAATTAGACTATCCTCTCCTCCGATACCGTCGTCCTTCTCTCTAACTACTTCACTGTCTCACGCAGCTTATCGTTTTCCTTTTTTAAATCAAACACTTTACTTTCAGGCTTTTACACTGTTTTCCTGTCTTATCTCGTCCCTCAATCTGTTAATAGGGACTTCCGTAGTCATGAATGTCAAAAATACCTGATTAATATGGTCTAGTTTGTCGTCAGTACTGTCCATGGTACCGGATTAATATGGCCAGTTTGTGGTCAGTACTGTCCATGGTGTTAATGGACACTTCACTCTCCTGTCAGTTTGTCGTCAGTACTGTCCATGATGTTAATGGACACTTTACTCTCCTGTCAGTTTGTCGTCAGTTCTATCCTTGGTGTTAATAGACAGTTCACTCTCCTGTCAGTTTGTCGTCAGTACTGTCCATGGTGTTAATGGACACTTCACTCTCCTGTCAGTTTGTCGTCAGTACTGTCCATGGTGTTAATGGACACTTCACTCTCCTGTCAGTTTGTCGTCAGTACTGTCCATGGTGTTAATGGACACTTCACTCTCCTGTCAGTTTGTCGTCAGTACTGTCCATGGTGTTAATGGACACTTCACTCTCCTGTCAGTTTGTCGTCAGTACTGTCCATGGTGTTAATGGACACTTCACTCTCCTGTCAGTTTGTCGTCAGTACTGTCCATGGTGTTAATGGACACTTCACTCTCCTGTCAGTTTGTCGTCAGTACTGTCCATGGTGTTAATGGACACTTCACTCTCCTGTCAGTTTGTCGTCAGTACTGTCCATGGTGTTAATGGACACTTCACTCTCCTGTCAGTTTGTCGTCAGTACTGTCCATGGTGTTAATGGACACTTCACTCTCCTGTCAGTTTGTCGTCAGTACTGTCCATGGTGTTAATGGACACTTCACTCTCCTGTCAGTTTGTCGTCAGTACTGTCCATGGTGTTAATGGACACTTCACTCTCCTGTCAGTTTGTCGTCAGTACTGTCCATGGTGTTAATGGACACTTCACTCTCCTGTCAGTTTGTCGTCAGTACTGTCCATGGTGTTAATGGACACTTCACTCTCCTGTCAGTTTGTCGTCAGTACTGTCCATGGTGTTAATGGACACTTCACTCTCCTGTCAGTTTGTCGTCAGTACTGTCCATGGTGTTAATGGACACTTCACTCTCCTGTCAGTTTGTCGTCAGTACTGTCCATGGTGTTAATGGACACTTCACTCTCCTGTCAGTTTGTCGTCAGTACTGTCCATGGTGTTAATGGACACTTCACTCTCCTGTCAGTTTGTCGTCAGTACTGTCCATGGTGTTAATGGACACTTCACTCTCCTGTCAGTTTGTCGTCAGTACTGTCCATGGTGTTAATGGACACTTCACTCTCCTGTCAGTTTGTCGTCAGTACTGTCCATGGTGTTAATGGACACTTCACTCTCCTGTCAGTTTGTCGTCAGTACTGTCCATGGTGTTAATGGACACTTCACTCTCCTGTCAGTTTGTCGTCAGTACTGTCCATGGTGTTAATGGACACTTCACTCTCCTGTCAGTTTGTCGTCAGTACTGTCCATGGTGTTAATGGACACTTCACTCTCCTGTCAGTTTGTCGTCAGTACTGTCCATGGTGTTAATGGACACTTCACTCTCCTGTCAGTTTGTCGTCAGTACTGTCCATGGTGTTAATGGACACTTCACTCTCCTGTCAGTTTGTCGTCAGTACTGTCCATGGTGTTAATGGACACTTCACTCTCCTGTCAGTTTGTCGTCAGTACTGTCCATGGTGTTAATGGACACTTCACTCTCCTGTCAGTTTGTCGTCAGTACTGTCCATGGTGTTAATGGACACTTCACTCTCCTGTCAGTTTGTCGTCAGTACTGTCCATGGTGTTAATGGACACTTCACTCTCCTGTCAGTTTGTCGTCAGTACTGTCCATGGTGTTAATGGACACTTCACTCTCCTGTCAGTTTGTCGTCAGTACTGTCCATGGTGTTAATGGACACTTCACTCTCCTGTCAGTTTGTCGTCAGTACTGTCCATGGTGTTAATGGACACTTCACTCTCCTGTCAGTTTGTCGTCAGTACTGTCCATGGTGTTAATGGACACTTCACTCTCCTGTCAGTTTGTCGTCAGTACTGTCCATGGTGTTAATGGACACTTCACTCTCCTGTCAGTTTGTCGTCAGTACTGTCCATGGTGTTAATGGACACTTCACTCTCCTGTCAGTTTGTCGTCAGTACTGTCCATGGTGTTAATGGACACTTCACTCTCCTGTCAGTTTGTCGTCAGTACTGTCCATGGTGTTAATGGACACTTCACTCTCCTGTCAGTTTGTCGTCAGTACTGTCCATGGTGTTAATGGACACTTCACTCTCCTGTCAGTTTGTCGTCAGTACTGTCCATGGTGTTAATGGACACTTCACTCTCCTGTCAGTTTGTCGTCAGTACTGTCCATGGTGTTAATGGACACTTCACTCTCCTGTCAGTTTGTCGTCAGTACTGTCCATGGTGTTAATGGACACTTCACTCTCCTGTCAGTTTGTCGTCAGTACTGTCCATGGTGTTAATGGACACTTCACTCTCCTGTCAGTTTGTCGTCAGTACTGTCCATGGTGTTAATGGACACTTCACTCTCCTGTCAGTTTGTCGTCAGTACTGTCCATGGTGTTAATGGACACTTCACTCTCCTGTCAGTTTGTCGTCAGTACTGTCCATGGTGTTAATGGACACTTCACTCTCCTGTCAGTTTGTCGTCAGTACTGTCCATGGTGTTAATGGACACTTCACTCTCCTGTCAGTTTGTCGTCAGTACTGTCCATGGTGTTAATGGACACTTCACTCTCCTGTCAGTTTGTCCTTCGCACCAGTGCTCGTTGTCCTGCGTGTCGGCATGTCAAAGGTACATATATACTGTGTTTACAAAATGATGTCCAGGCGTTTTCGTATATAAATAGAGTACGTGCGATATAATGGTATCTATAGTTGTCACTTAAGCATGGTGAACTCACGTTAATGAGACATAGAAAAGTCCCGAATACCGCACTAAAACACCTTTTTTCCTGACATTTAAGTTATCTTTATGTGTTTCATAATTTTAAATACAGGTGATATATGAAAATAGTTCCACAGAATGCAGTATAACACTACAAATATCACGTTTTGTGGAGAGAGAAAAACACCGCGTCTGTCCAGGTTCTCGGTAAACCACGTGATCACATGAGCCGATGTTCCTGGTTTGGCAGTAACAAGATTTGGCACTAGTATATCTCTAGGTTTTAACAGCTTGGACAGTCTCAATGGTTTTGGCACTGACCTTGACATGGAGAGCCATTGTTTGTTGACGATTAGTACCGACTTTCCCGGTTATTCGTCAGCATGTCAGCATGTCAGCATTACAACGGTAGCGAAGGCTATGACGTAGACAAATCTCTCCGATCGGTGTTGAATGTAGGCAATGTTTTCGTGGTCCTTACTCCGAGCCTTGAGGGACGCCGAAATCTAGTAGTTTTCATGTGAAGGTAGATTATATGGCAACAGACTATAATATAGTGTGGCGGGTATCATTAATTTGTGTTTCATTCTACTGGTAGATATGCAGTGTTTTCCTAAGTCTATGAGACCGCTATCGATCCCAGTTCACTGTGTAACGTGCGGCAGTCACCCCGCCAGCTGATATCAGTCTTGGGCAAGTGTCTGTTACATCTAAACCGAGGCTTAAGCTTGAGCCGTGGTTGGGATTAGTTTGACACAATCTTATCCTATGACTGAGATCATCCCATCTCGCTAAGTTACAAGTTATATATTTTATTTGTTTTGGGATCTTCTCACGTTACGTCGACAACAAAATGTTTCCAAAAACTTATCCCGAAAACGCCTCCCTGATAAGCCATACATAATGAAATTCAAACAATGATTCAGCTGAGTGGCCACGTATGCGATGGTATCGGCAACTGGGATCAGCTCTTTCATAGTAAACAAGTTTTCGCTGTAAATCATTCCGTACACGGATACACAGACGAACGGAAGAAATGTGACGATAAAGAAGGTCGTAACTGTAACAAGCATGCTAATTGTTCTCATGTTGGAATCCTTCATGTTGGCTATTGAAGATGAAACATTCCCACTGTTTGCAGTCAGATTGCGTCTCCTGCTAGCTGCCTTGTAGATACCCTGAATAGTAAGAGTGTTGAGGGCACATATCAAACAGAAAGGAATCAGAACGTAGCTACACGTATCTATATAGATGCTGTATTTAAAGCAATAGTCATTGGTGAATTCTGGAATAGCACATGAGGAGCCTTCTTCATCCCATTTGAAACAAATGATCGGAAAATTGACAGCAACAATAACAAGAAAGACCGTACCGATGTAAATAAGCGCACGCCTCTTGGTACAATACTTGATGGCATTAAAGGGGTGGCAGACTGCAACATAGCGATCGAAAGTTACGGCTACCGTTACCCAGGAGGATAGATGCGAGAATATTAATATGAAGGCGGATTCCGCAGAGCACAACCATTTGATGTCGATCTTATAACTCTCTAGTTTAGTGAAATCCAGCAAATTGGTGATCGCGCCGCAAATTGACAAAGACAGGTCAGATAAGGCGAGAATTGCGAGGTACAAGTAGAACGAAGATATTTTCGATAGCTGGTACTATACCACAGACGAAAGGGTATTACCTACAATCCCTATGAAATAATTCATACAGAGGAAGATTCCATAACCGTAAGAGTCCATCCAAGAAAAGATTTCGTCATCATGGTCGGTAAAATTGTTGACGGGACCACTTCCATTGAATATGTGTGATGTTTGATTTTGAAGACTAATATTTTGGCTTCCCATGATTCCACTGAAAGTTGAAAAATATAAGGCGTTCAATGCGAATTAATTATATTCTTTGAAAAGTTATGCTTTATTTCAACCCATTTTTAGCTCACCTGGCCAAGTGAGCTTATGCCGTGGTGCGGCGTCCGTCCGGGGTCAACGTTTTACTTTAAACAATTTCTTCTCAATAAATAAGAGGCCTAGGCTTACAGTATTTGTCCAGTAGGATGCTGGGATGTAGGGCTGCCAAGTTTGTTCAAGGTAACAGGGGTCAAATATGTTTTAAACCTTAACCGACTTCTTCTTAATAACAAAGAGGCCTAGGATGATTTGACTAATAAAATGCTGGGATAAATGACTACCAAATTTGTTCGAAGTAATGACCTCTCCAATTTTCAAGGTAACACGGGTCAAATTTGTTAAAATATTTTAACAGCTTCTTCTGTATAACCAAAGGGCACAGGATGATGATATTTGGCAAATAATTTGCTGAGATGAGGGGCTACTAAATTTGTTCAAATGAATGACCTTGACCAATATTCAAATTCAAAGGGGTGAATTATGTTAAAAAACTTACAAACGACTTGTTCTGAATAACAATAAAGCCCAGAATTATGGTATTTGACCAGTAAAATGCTTTGATAAAGAGCTACCAAGTGTGTACAAATGAATGAAATTGACCTATAGCCAAAGTCACAGGGTTCAAACATGTTTAACATCTTTAAACGACATCTTATGAATAACCTTAGGGCTCAAAATGTTGATATCTCGCTAGTAGCATGTATGGATAAATGGCTACCAAGTTTTTTTCAAAATAAGGACTTTGTCATATATTTAAGGCCTCAGGGGTCAGATATGTTGAAATTGTTAAACGACTTCTACTTAATAACCATAATGCCCAAAATACTGATATTTGGCCAGTAGCATGCTTGGATGAAGGGTTATATTTAAAGTTGAAGACATTAACCTTTATTCAAGGTCACATGGGTCAAATATGTTTTTAACATTATTTGCACATGCAATTTCTTCTGAATAACCAAAAAGCCAAAAAAACATTATTTGGCCAGTAACATTTTCATTTAAATGCGCTTTCAAGGTCACATTTTGTCAAAAGTGTATAAAGCTTTAAATGACCTAATCTCAAATAAAAAAAAGTCTAGCAAGGTGATAGTTGGCAAGTTGCATGCATGAAATGGAGGGCTATAAAAATTATTCAACGTAATGACCTTGTTCAACTTTTTAAGTCACATGGGTAAAATGTGTTAAAAACAATTAACAGATTTGTTTGAATGACTTATAACATAAATACTGATATTTGCCTGTAGCTTTATTTCAGTCCACTTTTAAGCTTACAAATGTGATATAATTATAAGGTGACCGATGCAGGTCCAATGGGCCTCTTGTTTTTAAACATGATTGATTGTGAAAAAAATGTGCACATTTAAATCGTAAGGGTTTTAGGAAAGAACAAAATCAATAAAGACAGTAGATGATTGATTCGTTCAAAAAATAACTGTATACCGGGAAATGTTCGCCTTATTCGCCATCCGAAGGCGTTACAGTGAACATCTGTAAACAACATACTAAACGTTGTGATTAAATGTGAAGGGCGAATTTAATATTGGGGGTAAACGGATTTTACGAAGGGCAGAACGTACAATACTCAATCGTTTCGTTGTCTCATAAAAAAATAATTGTTTATTGGGAGCATATATATATATAATATTACTTAAGGAAACACCGAAACCTGAATCTTTCTAGTACTTTCTCTTGTGCTCTTCGGAGTGTAGAGAGAGAGTGTAGTGTCCATTAACACCATGGACAGTACTGACTACAAACTGACAGGAGAGTGAAGTGTCCATTAACACCATGGACAGTACTGACGACAAACTGACAGGAGAGTGAAGTGTCCATTAACACCATGGACAGTACTGACGACAAACTGACAGGAGAGTGAAGTGTCCAATTTAATTGAATTGTAATGTCATAAAAAAATTACACATACTTAAGACGTCATAAATAACGTAGTCATAAACAAAGAACACATACAGTGGACATCTTCAATTTGCGACGTCTAGAACTGATTATAATGGAAGTACTTGCGTCAATTTGCAACGTCTAGAACTGATTATAATGGATGTACTTGCGTCCATTTGCGACGACTAGAACTGATGATAATGGATGTACTTGCGGCCATTTGCGACGTCTAGAACTGATTATAATGGATGTACTTCCGTCAATTTGCGACGTCTAGAGCTGATTACAATGGATGTACTTGCGTCAATTTGCTACGTCTAGAACTGATTATAATGGATGTACTTCCGTCAATTTGCGACGTCTAGAGCTGATTACAATGGATGTACTTGCGTCAATTTGCTACGTCTAGAACTGATGATAATGGATGTACTTGCGGCCATTTGCGACGTCTAGAACTGATTATAATGGATGTACTTGCGTCGATTTGCGACGTCTAGAACTGATTATAAAGGATGTACTTCCGTCAATTTGCGACGTCTAGAACTGATTACAATGGATGTACTTGCGTCAATTTGCGACGTTTAGAACTGATCATAATGGATGTACTTGCGTCAATGAAATATACAGAAAAAGAAACGGAGCATATAAGAAATGCTCACGTGAATACTTTTTTCAAGAGTAAACGTTAAAACCATCTGATAGTAGATAAATGTCAATCTCAAAGTACAACATCTAGTTCATCTAAACATATCAAACAAACGAAATTAATTATTCCCTGATACTCCAAGGCACGTTTAATTTTTTCGCTGTTCTTTTAAATTTCTTCGTGAATATTCATAAGTGGAAACATGTTAAAGTTGTTATAGTTGAATGTTTTAACAAACGGTTTAACATCTCTTTTACCTTCCCTGGTATTATTTTGGTCGTTAACTAAAGTTAAACCCTTCCCCGAAGCTCTTTGAATACCGCTTAATATAATTTTGTGTGGATAGCATTGCTTTTTCGTTTATGTTTATCGCTGACTATAGTTAATAATGTAGACGCCAAACAAAAAGGGTATGGCTACTTTTGTATGTTTAGTATGACTGGAATGAAAACCAATATAGTTACAGGAATCAGTTGATTTGCAATACAAATCTGTAGATATGTTTCCGCTTTTTTATCAATCAAACCATCTAGAAAAGGAAGTTTATAATCACTAACTCATATAGTATACTCTCACTGTATATCCGATGTTAAGGTATTTCACTATTTCATACTAATCAGAGACATTCTTGTCAGAGAACAAGTGATCAAGTCATCATCTAAAAATCTCAAGGAACTATATATATTTTTTTTTTAAATTGGAATACTTTTTATTTGAACTCTGTTAAATTTGTTATACATAATCTGTTCCAAATATCCTAATACCGGACTTTTGTAGCCATGACCTTACCCTAACACTGCTGGTAAGGGTTACAATGTTTGTAGCCATGACCTTACCCTAACACTGCTGGTAAGGGTTACAATGTTTGTAGCCTTGACCGTACCCTAACACTGCTGGTAATGGTTACAATGTTTGTAGTCTTGGCCGAACCCTAACACTGCTGGTAATGGTTACAATGTGTGTGACCCTGGCCGTACCCTCACACTGCTGGTAATGGTTACAATGTTTGTGGCCCTGGCCGTACCCTAACACTGCTGGTAGTGGTTACAATGTTTGTAGCCCTGGCCGTACCCTAACACGGCCCTGCAGGTAGGGCGTAAGAATTGTACCTGCTGCCCCCAATTGCATGATCGTAAGAGGCGACTAAATTTGGGACCTTATCTCTTCTCTCCTTTCTAAATAACTTTCTTCTTCCTAATGTCTCCCTTGACAATGCCTCACTTTTGGCCATTTGTTGAGCGTTCGCCCCTGTGAGGAAGGCTTTGGGTTCTGTCCCCTGGCCGAGACATACCAAAGTCTTTAAAAATGGTAGTTTATACTCCTGCTTAACGCTCAGCAAATTAGGAGTGGGACGACTGGTTCGCCCGTTGTCAGTATAATGTGACCGGGTGGGGCGTCCTGCTGGGTGTCTTCGGCAGAATGTTTCAGTGAGGTAGCACTATAAAGTCGGCATCAGTTTCGCGCTATCACAAGGAGACAAACACGAACATATCGCAGCCTCCCAAAATACACACACATACACTACACGCATGCATCTTGCACCCAGGGGAGGCCGTCCTTAAATGACCTTAGCTGTTAATAGGACGTTAAACAAAATCAAACAAACAAACAAACAAAGTACCCTAACACTGCTGGTAATGGTTACAATGTTTGTAGCCCTGGCCGTACCCTAACACTGCTGGTAATGGTTACAATGTTTATAGCCCTGGTCGTACCCTAACACTGCTGGTAATGGTTACAATGTTTGTGGCCCTGGTCGTACCCTAACACTGATATCTCTGCAGACCATTCTACACTGCCTTGATACCTAAATCATGTGGTATGTAAGTGTAATGGCTAACCACATCAAACGAAACAACTTTATAACCAAGTGTCACTGCCTTCGGTGAACAAAACAACAAGTGAAAATTCACGATGGGTGTTTAAAAAATACCGAAGGTACTATCCTAAATGATGTCACAATTCAAATATATTCAAATTGCCTTAAGAGCCCCAATAATGGCGAAAGTACTAGCGAGATTTAATCTTCAGTCTTTTGTTGTTTTTTGTTTATTTCTACGATTAGATTGACTTTTAACGACAATGATCAAGGTGTTAATTCTAATTCAAAATTATTGTGATACGCATGGAAATGAACTGTGCGCCCCTCTTCGCCAAGTAGATTTTGCTTTTATTTAAATCTATGATAAGTTATGTAACAGAGACCTTGCCAAATCCATTCATTATGTTTATAGATATAGCAAGTAATTAAGAAAAAATGAATATAGCGATGAATGCAATGTATTAGATTAAAAGACATTTATTGATCACGTCCAACTTATTGTGAATACCACAGTTTAAATGATAGATGCTGAATCCGGGCAGACATTATTTTGAGAGGTGCAAATTGATAAAGACCCGAGGTTATGTCAGCATAGTCTCATTTTCAAATATTCCTGTTAGACGCTTACCCTTTTTAAAACCTTGCCAAACCTCATTGCCTCTACAATGGTAATTCATATTTTATTCAAGGTAAATCTTCATCAACCCTCATCTCTAGAAATTATGGTTGTAAGATTGTCTGTTAGCAATCACCACCTCACACAGAAATCGTGATATCTGAGCAAGTTCTTGATTACCGAATATACAGCATCATGTAAACACCGAGTTTGGGATGCAGCGATTTTCGTACAAACAAATACTTTAAAAATCACAACAAATAACATAAATGTGCTCACCTTAAACGGTTCAAGACTCAGTCGATTTCTAAAGACGTGCTGAAATATCAGGCTGACAGTTGATCTTACTAAGGTAAGAAGTTGAAAACTTTGACTCAGTTCGTTAAAATACTGAAATGATTGCTGATTAACTACTGATACGGTCCGTCGGTATAACCTGTTGTTATGTTTGGAGTTTGTTTTGTGGTCTAATGATATATCACTGCTCGAGCAACACAATCTGTGGTCATATCACGTGGTTATGTTTAAAGTCTCTTATTGGTCCAATATCACTGCTCGAGCAACACAATCTGTAGTCATATCACGTGGTTATGTTTAAAGGCTTTTATTGGTCCAATATCACTGCTCGAGCAGCACAACCTGTGGTCTTATCACATGGTAGGTTTCAGGGATATAATTGGTCAACTGTCAGAGGACATTAATGCAAATTATTTGTAATTAAATATCGAGCTTTTCATATTAAAATATAGTGTGGTGGGCAGTGATTAATTTTGTTTTATTCAGATCTTTTGACACGAGTCCAACAGACCGACCTCGATCTCATTTCATTGTAACCACTACAGTTTAACGACTGCTGCGGACGATATGATACTGAAGACGTCACGTATTGTATTGTTAATCTGAGATTTTTCCGGCGGAAAATCAGATATACTAAAGATATAATGGCTTATATCATATCACATATGACAAGCCTCCCTTCTATTCAAATGAAGCTCTCACAAAACAACGAGCAGCTGTGTATGCTAAAGCTAGATACCTGAGATATATCGGAACATTTTCTGGGACAAACAATTTACATTGACAAGATGGCAAAATCATTGTTCGAAACAGATCTTGTGGCAAAACTTCTGTACCAAGACTGTCAGAGCTTGCCAACTACTCCGACCCGCCGTCTAAACCACGCAAAAATACACCCGAGATATCCACTAAATCAGTCCATCCCTCCCGTCATGGAACCCCAATACGTGCAACAGCCCACTCCTGGACCCCGGGTAATAAAAGTGGACATCGTCAGTCAGCTTCTACACAGNTCTACACAGTCCGGTAACACATCTACTGGACATCGTCAGTCAGCTTCTACACAGTCCGGTAACACATCTACTGGACATCGTCAGTCAGCTTCTACACAGTCCGGTAACACATCTACTGGACATCGTCAGTCAGCTTCTACACAGTCCGGTAACACATCTACTGGACATCGTCAGTCAGCTTCTACACAGTCCGGTAACACATCTACTGGACATCGTCAGTCAGCTTCTACACAGTCCGGTAACACATCTACTGGACATCGTCAGTCAGCTTCTACACAGTCCGGTAACACATCTACTGGACATCGTCAGTCAGCTTCTACACAGTCCGGTAACACATCTACTGGACATCGTCAGTCAGCTTCTACACAGTCCGGTAACACATCTACTGGACATCGTCAGTCAGCTTCTACACAGTCCGGTAACACATCTACTGGACATCGTCAGTCAGCTTCTACACAGTCCGGTAACACATCTACTGGACAATGATGAACACTTTAAGGTATGTGTGTTGTTGTTTATTATATATAGTCCTAATACAAGCTCCATAAGCTGTTACTCAATAGTAATGACTGATATAAGTAGCATTCAAATACGATATACCAGGTAAAAATGTACAATATAGATAAAACAAAACAACCACAAAGATGGTACAATTTGTATCATTATACATAATCTTTTAATTAGTGGTCTTTGTCATCATAAAATGACAATCAAATGTGGTTATAAGAAATGTTATCCGAAACCCTTAAAGTCTGTTTTACTACAATTTGCCTATATAATTTCCAGATCACCTTATCCAGTATATCACTGTCGTCTAATTATGTAAACAGGTAAAACTGCAAATAATAATTAACTTGATTTTGTCATAAAGTACGCTATAGTTCATGTTATGCCCATTTGCTTGCTTACAAATTAATAGGTAACGCCACATACCTTTGAAAATTGAATTTCATTCCCATCACATATAATCGATAACATTCCCTATGTTTATATTCCATATAGTGTACATACCATTAGATGGCATGACTGGTATAACCATACATCTCATATATATTTATCTACGGCGAGCAATAATAAGTGAAATGCCTGCTCTCTGCTATACAAATATAATTTACTTCCTACATATCTATAAGGACAGTGGTTCATTGTTTAATATGGTACACGTAGGTATTGGGTCCTTGATACCTTTTACTTCTCTAAATACTCGAATGTCCAAAGGATATATTAACAGACTTTACTGTATAAAAGTAGGCAAACATTGATGTGCCATAGGTGTACCGTTGAACTCGTATCAGTGTCGATAGGTTCAGGGGTATATTAGGGGTTCATCTGTGTCCCTTTATAAGAAAAGGGATATTTGATACAAGTAGTATTTTGTACATAAACTGCTTGATATCTGCTAAAAGTATTATTTCGTGTGTTAAGGGTATGCCATCAAAGTAAGTGATGTATTAACTTGGTACCAGTTATGATCTATTTACTAAAAAAATGTCGTTTTTTTATTGTGTGTAAGTAACTGAATTACTTCGTATGTATGTATGTATGTATGTATGTATGTATGTATGTATGTATGTATGTATTCACAACCCTATATTTACACGTAGAGTTTGTAAATAAATTTGTATGTCACGTTTAATTTTGGACATGAATTGCTGTCTATTCAAACCTGAAGAACGATAGTATATTATCAATACCTATTATAAATTATTCCTAATATTATTATTGTACTATTAATTTCTGGTGTCATATTGTCATACGAACTAGTTAATAAAATGTGTATCATAATAATTCATTACAGAATATGTATTATTTAATGATCGGTAGCTCCACACTCCGATTTAATTCTGTACCATCCGATCAAATCCGTCAATTTGAAGGATACCGCCTGATCCGTTTCATTGACCCCTGAGTTCGTGAAAATGCATAGGATGTTATGTAGAATGGTTCTACACTAAGCCTAGCCCTAACGTCTGGTCTATTGTATAGAGAGGTCGCCAGCTCTATCGTGTAATCGGCATACGATGTTATGTAGAATGGTTCTACACTAACCCTAACCCTAACGTCTTTTTGACAATGGATTAAATAAACTATATTGGTGCTGTAACGGCAGGGAATGACCCACTTCTTTATGCATGTTTATATTATATATATTATCCATATGCGGTGATATTCACTCGAACCCCAGTCAACACAACTCCAACATCCACCTAGATTTTATTTCTATTTGTCATATTAATATTTGTTCGATAAGGAACAACACTCATATTATTGATGCTGAGTTCTCCGGATACGTTCCTTTACCAATATTTCAGTTATATAGTGCCAGTTTTTTCCTTGGAGCGGATGAGCGGGGTCCAATAGGGGAAACAGAGCACATTCTTTAAAATCCTTCTTTTCCTGAAGGAATAACAGGATTATGTTTAATTGCATATAAATATAACCCCTGACTTACCATGGAATACATGTACACTACCAGCAACATACATCTGGCTTCTATAAGTTCAATTATACCAACATTTTAACGTGAGTGATTCAGGCCCTCTGGTCCTCTTGTTGAATCATGTCAAGGGTCAAATATGTTAAAAACTTTAAACAACTTCTTAATAACCAAATTGCCCAGGGTGATGCTACATGGACAGTAGCATGCTGGTTTAAAAGGCTACCAAGTTTGTTCAAATGAATGACCTTCATCCATGTTCAGGGCCACAGGGGTGAATTATCTTTAAAAGCCGTTTAACAACTTCTTTTGAATAACTAAGAGGCCTAGGATAATGATATTTGACCAGTGGCATGCTGGGATGAAGGGCTACTTAGTTTGTTCAAACGAATGACCTTGACCCAATTTCAAGGTCACAGGGGTCAAATGTCTTTAAATCTTCAAACGACTTCTTCTCAATAACCAAAAGGCCCAGAGTACTGAAATTTGGCCTGTAGCATGCTGGGATGAAGGACTACCAAGTTTGTTCAAATAAATGACCTTTACTTATTTTCAATGTCACATGGGTCAAATATGTTTAAAACCTTTGAACAGCTTCTTCTGAATAACCAAGAGGCCTGGGATAATGATATTTGGCCATTAACATGCTGGGATAAAGGGCTATCAAGGTTGTTCAAATGAATGACCTTTACATATATTCTAAATGTAATGGACCTCAGTGGGCTTATTACCTGGCATGGCTTATCGCCGGATAAATACAGTAAGTAAATACTGTAAATCACTTATATTTGAATTTCGCGTATACTTTATTTATTTGCGTGTATTTAAATTGGCGAATGATAAGACTATCATGCATTGTGCCATAGTCAATACTATTATTCGCAAGGTATATAATTCTGCGACTGAGTCTACTTGCATATTCACGAGGAAATAACTCTATTGCAAAATATAACTGATTTACAGCGGTGCAGGTTACACCGTGATGTCCTGGCGGATATTGGGAGGGATCACTTGAGTAAGGTCCTTGTATTCTATTTGCATTCTNCGCAACTTTACACTTTTCCTCTTCATCAATTCAACTGTGCTGGGCTGGATGTTTTCAGATCTTGATGTGCCAGCTGGTTGTGTCACTGCTGTGCTGGGGGTCTTCATGTGTGATCTGGGGCCCAGATGTGCTGGATTGGGGGGTTTTCATGTGTGATCTCAGAGTCGGATGTACTGAACCACGAACTGGATGTGCTGGGCTGGGGGTCACCTTGTGTGACTATAGGCTGTTGTGGTGGCGTCTGATGGGCAAACACACTACTACTTTTCATACTGTCCACCTGTGTCACTGCTGGTATTAGGTGGTTGATCAGCGTTGATTTGGTATGCCTGGACTCAACGTGTACACCGTAAGCTTTGGCTAGTGTTGCTAACTCAGCTTATTTAAAAGTTTTGAGTAAGTCACTCTTCCTGAGCAGTAGTCCCTTTAAGAAGTTATGGGACATTTTCTTTCCCTCCGTTTGCTCTTTGACAATAGAGTCAAATGTGACATTTGGAGTGCCAGCAGATCCTTTATTTTTCCTCACGAGAATTTGCTTTCTGTGGGCCATGGTCTTTTCCACAGACAATGCCTGAAGTAAATCTTTCCTGAATTGGTTAAACATAACCATCCAAAACTTTTTGAGGATTTCCATGAATATCGTATCAATTGCATGGACTCTCTCTCAAAACTATTTCATCTAAAACATTTTCTGTGGTATGTCGTATGTCGTCCTCAACAGTAGCAGAGACATTGTCAACGTTTGTTCTCTGTACAAGCACCTTTACAAACTGTCCATGAAGAACACGGCTGTTTTCAGTGTCTGTAGGAACACTGAGGCAGTGATTGTAAAGTTGGTCTCCATATGTATGTATATTGATGTCGGTGAGGGTTGAAAGACGCTTTTCACAAAGAAGCATGAACAAACTGTACAAGGTATCTGGTATATGTTTCAGCCCTCTTGAAATGTTTTGCCTCCTTGTGACATCCAATAACGTTTCAGGCGAGTCAGAATGTTTTTCCAGGAACGACTCATCCTCCGTCAACTTGTCTAGACACTGAATCACACTGTTTGCCTCCCCGTAGCGTTCTTGTGCTGCAATGGATGTTTGATAACAAGTACTGTTGCGTTGTTTTATGTGCTTGTATCTCACCTTGCTAACACAATAACCCCCACGTACCGTACCCTAGCACGACATCCAATGGTTATTGTTCTTGTTGATGTGGTCCTATCACATACAGGAAATAGGTCCACTTTTTCCTGCAGAAGGAATTTTAGGATGGCAGTGGTGATGTTAAAGCTTATGTATCCGCGGGCATCTGGATACTGTGGCATGTCATGGAACAACATCATGTAGTTAAGTTTATACTCGTCAGATGTTTGGTGGAGATGGCTTTTTCTGTAAAAGTCTGACAAGTATTCTGTTTTAACAGCGACAGGTTCTGCAATGTTTAGAGTATCCAGTTTGGCTGAGAGAGCCAAGAACTCCTTCTTTTGAATTCTAGTGCTGCCTGGAGATTGCTGCTCAGCAAGGTCGAAACCAAATCATTGACTTCTTTCATCAAAGTGGTTAAGACGTTGTCAGTCTTCATACTACGTAAAACACTGACGACATCAAATCCCGGAGGTAAAACAAAATCCACCATTTCGTCGGAGTTGACGAATACTGTTGATGCAATAATCTTGTTAAAGTCATCGTCAAACTCCTCTTCAACTGTCCCAACAAAACATGCTTGAGTTCAGATGTCTCAGGATCTGCCTCAATCCACATCATGTCCTGAATGTTGAAGAGCTGGTCAATGGTGGATTCATCCAATCTGAAAGTATAAAAAAACCAATACAAATTAAAACACTGACAAGTCAGCAAGGGCCCTGCTATGTGTCTGAACCTAATAGTGACATTAAACTAAGCTATATATATACCGTATATCAAATTTGACTTGACCTTTGACCTAATGACCTTTGACCTTTGACCTGAGGCTGTTGACCTTGACCTGTTGGCAGTTGACTTCTTACGTGATACTGAACAACTTTGCTTCATATCGTCTTAACAAAGTAAAAACGTTTACTGGATAAGAGATACAAAATTTAAACTTGATCTTCATACTTGATTTTAACTAATTTTGCTTCATAATTTCATAACAAAATGTTTACCAAATCAGGCATTTTGTGGGTCATACAAGGTGTCATTTTAGCAGTATACCCCCATTCTATGTTTAGCAACAGAGACATTGACCTTATACATTTGTGAAACCCCTATAGCTATTGCACATCTACATCACAGTGCATCACTTTTGTGAATATTATTTACCATAGTTCATATAGCGACGGCGGAGGGGGAGGGGTGCAGGAGTGGCAGTAGGGGAAATTAGATCATAACTTGAAAATGATCAAGATCTCCGCCCTGGAATCTCGGCCTCGTGTCGACTTTTTTTATACTTTCCAGGTTACCTTATAGAATTCGGGAAATTGAGGGTGGGAAGGTTGCGGGAAAGACACTTTATGATGCCTACTACTATGAGCACGTTGAACAAGGCTGGAAAGTACACAATCTGATGACTAAGAAAGGCTTCTTCATGCATTTGATAAACCTTTTCCCCAACATTTCCAAAGCAAAGGGCAGAATCTCAAAGACTGACGCAATGAACTTCTACATAGGATTGTTATTAAAGCCCATAGAGTCATTACAACACAATGAACAACACAAGCCATGCATCAGTGACATCCCCAGTTTTCTGCCAGATGACTTTAATGTGAAACACCAAAACACTAATACTGTGCGGTGTAAATATCGGGACAGATACTGCATCAAATGGACACCAAGTGATACAAAATGTCTTATTCTGTGATGATGGACACTGGGAGTTAAGAGTGGATGAAACTTCAACTAAATTATCTGCGATCGGCATTGACGAGCATTACAGCATCCAGAAGGAGAGCATTAACTTGGTGTGCCAAATGATCAGAAAGATGGAGTTATGCCAGGCATACCATTAAAGAAATCTGTTGTCTGTAGCCGCTTCCAACCAATAGAAACGTGGAAGAGTAGAGCAGAGACGGGGGAACGACTACGGTCAATAAGCTGTTCAAGAGTGGTATCTTTTATCTCTCAAACCAGTGTATGTAGGATTTGCCAAAAAATGACATAGGGACATAACACTAAGGAAAAGAAACCAATACCGGTAACTGAAACAAAGACAGAAAAAGAAACCAAGACAGACCTTACGAGGGAGTTTAAAAAACTCATTCCAGATGCTAGCAAAAATATGCTGATCAGCCAAGCAACCAATGTTGTAAGAGATCCAAGGGGCAGACTCTGGAGTAAGTCGATTATCTCGTTATGCCTCCAACTATTCACCAGTCCCAAGTCCCAAGAGCTATTCCACATTAAGGGATTGTCGAATTCTTGTGTTGCCATTACAATCCCTCTTAATTCTTTACAAGAACAATGTCCAGCAGAAAGTGGGATTCCAGAAGGATATTTTTAAGTGGATGTCAAAAGAGGCAAAGAGACTACAGATACCAAAGGAAGGACTGATAGGTGGAATCGTACTCGATGAAATGGCTATCCAGTCGGATGTACAAATTACGAAATGTGGCGATGTGGTAGAATTAGTGGGGTTTGTAGATGTAGGTGAGGAAGGCAATCTGTGTGAAAAAATGAAAATTAACTGGGAACCCATGCACTACAACTGCTCTTCCTTGGTTTAACTGGATTCAGATTTCCATTTGCCCATTTCATATCTACAGAGGTGCATGCAACAGAGATACACTATCTATTTTGGGAAGCAGTAATAAAGCTGAAAATGTATGGATTTGACGTAGCATATACCTGCATGGATGGTGCACCTTCAAACAGAAACTTCATGCACATCAACCTAGGAAAAGACCCCACGGAAACCATGTGTGCTCCGAATCCATGCTACCCAGATAGCCCTGTGATTTTTATGATGGACTATTCACACGGAATAAAGAAAATAAGGAATAACATCCCGAAGAGCGGTATCTGCAAGGGCTGTACGCGGAACCTGACACTCCCAGATGGCAAGATAATCCAGTGGCAGATGTGGGTTGATGCGTTCAAATGGGACCAGGGAAATGGGTTGGCTCTGCATCGGAAGCTAACAACAGAGCACATATTCCCAAGTTCGCAGTTAAAGATGAGAAACCACCTTGTGGAGGTGTTGGACGCAGAAATGCTGCATATGCTACTGGAGTATCAGTCAACATTAGGTAGCAAAGGTGCTGTACTTAATGGTGCAATTCAACTTTTAAAACAAACTTCAAAACTTATCGAACTTTTCCGAGATCGGCGACCAGTTCGGGACATAGCAGATGACAGACTCAAAACGCTACAGTGTGTGTTGTTATGGTTTGTAGAATGGCAGACAGCAATAGTGGATAGAAAGGAACTAAACAAATAGGAGAAGAGCAAAATGTTGATGCCTGAACAATGCTTTAAAGACCTTCAATCGTGCATTATTGGATTTGAAGAGCTGTGTTAGAAAACTGCTCACAAAGCCTGACTACACTGTCCTTATCACACCTGCGTTGGTAAATTCTGATGCTATCGAAAATGAGTTTAATCAACAGAGATCAGCTTATAATGGTGCGAACACAGATCCAAATGCCCTGCAATATAGATGAACACTAAATAGCATCATCCTTGGACAAAACATTGTGTCTACGAAGTGAAATGCTGGCAAATCAATATCTGCAGCCAAATCGTTTGCATTTGAAAATCCCAAACCCCTGAAATCCAACAAAAGAAAAGTGTACCCAACAAACAACATTAACCCTACCCAAAAGATAGGATGTAACTGATTGTAACAGTACTAGTGTATCCCTTCTAGAGGACCTCACACACACGCACCTTTTTCCAGGGAACTTGTAGTGTACATACCTCTCAACCATGCAGCAAGTTAAGCTGTCTTCTCTGGGCAAAGAGGGTTCCAGCACAAAAGTGTTGATACACTCCGGCTGAGGTAAGCACCCTTGTTCTTTGAAGTTGATCACCCTCAGACCGGCTGTGGTCCTCACACGTCCCATGGCTACGCCTAACTGGCCCAGCCTGAACATGTGCTGGCAGTCAACTTATACACTATCAAAACAAAACAGTAACACACAATATAATATTATATAGATTATAGAATCAATTATAATTAGCATACCAATATGGAGAATCTAGAAATAAATAATTCATTGATGTCCAATTAATGGCATAAAAGACATTTAAAAAAACTGCTAGCTTCTGTATTATATCAATTTACTAATTAATTATATGTACATTATGTCATACTATATCAACATTATATGTACCTGAATGATAACAGTGAACATAAAAAAACATTAACATTTTGTAAAACAAACACACATTTTAAAAATTGCTCGATTTGTTAAAAAAAAATTATGAATTGGTGTGGTCGCTAGCTAGTAAGTTGAAGCATAATTTTTTATATGTTTGAAAAATATACAAATCAAAGTACTGAAAGTAATGAAAGCTAAGGCAAAAGATACATATATATTATTTTTGGAATGGAGAACAAAAAAAAGTTCCCATCATATTGTACAGAAGTATTTACTGTTAATTTGTTATGAATCATAGTTTTATGTAAAAGTGTACCACTGTGAAGTTATTCTTCTTGTGTATACAGTATATCTTTATAGGTTTGTCAGAAGAGGGGTACCAAGTTTCTTCTAGAAAATATCATTTTAGACCTTTGGATAATTAATTTTCATAGGAATTAGGGATTGCTTCCCTTTGTCCATACAATGTATTTCATAGAACATTAAAAACTGAAACTGGCATTTACCCCTTTGACCAATACCTGATTATTCTAAACCATTAAATAGATTATACACAGATTGTGTTCATCTTTGAAATTGCCTTTGTTGTTGAATAAGATATCAACCAAGTTTCTTCAGAATCTTGCCTTATCTAGAAAGTTACTTGGCAAAAACCATTGACCAATCAGAGTACAGTATGCTAATTAGTTATGCATGGATTTCACTCAACTTTGAACTTATCGTCTAAGTTTGTATATTGATCAATATATATTCAAGCAAGTTATCTTGTAAAGTGTGGACATTGACCAGGGTATGCATGCTTTTTAATACGTGTGAATTTTGTTCAATTTTCAATTTTGCATCAGTCTGTGTATATTGTTACAGAACAATATTTATTAGGATGTCAACTTGCTGAAACTAAATTGTGGATAGACAAGTGGATTACTGCTACCCATACATTTACAAGTCTCTCAATAATTTTGAAAAGCTTTTAAATACAGTGTTTTACATATTCACTGCAGTGAAAAGGTCTCCTAAGCACTCTAATACAATATGATAGATTGTTGTATGTGTCAATATTGAATAAGATAAACAAATTATAAACAAACATACTCACACACACAAGATTAGGAGAGTTACATTATTTTCCCTCTATTTCCATTGCATAAATTCTTCATAAAAAACAACAACTTTATAGCATATGTTCAGCTTTATCATCTTCATAGGCTAGCATTTGAAATAAGATGCACATATTAATTTCAAATACATTTTAAAAGAGTACTGCAAATGTACCAGCTAGAACACATACTATGTTATTACAGTTGTCATTATTGTTGGTTTCAGAACTGATAGCATTGTGCAACAAATGTTGACAACAAGACTTATTGAAAGTTGAGGTTGCATGTGTATATGTTCAGAATGATGGAGCAATACAGGTTGTGAAGCTGTAGCCTTTACCTTGACTGAATGAACTTGACCTTAAAACTGTCTTGAACAATTGATATATGAAATTTAGAAATGAAGTTTCAAGAAATATGGTTAAAAACTTAAGAAATAATTGCTTTCATTGACATTGATACAATCTTGTGTGCGATCCCTCTCATATATCACACAAGATTTAATATCAAATGTTGGACACGGTAAAATCGAGCGAAATTAACAAATATCAAGTTACATATTATAACTTTTATTTTATTTTATTGATATTGATCATAAGCATTGTTAAAAGTACAAAGTATACCAGGGATCTTACATTTCTTTTACTGCTTAACATTTGCGTTGACTTTTAATTCACTTGACAAAAACTAAAAGGAAGCCATGACCAGTATTTCTGTCTTTAAAAGCATACTTTTAATGTTTTTCCAATTTGCTCCCACCACCCATAGTGTTATATTGATCAAAACAAACGTAGTTTCCAACATTTGTGCCCTTAGTCAGTAAATGATTTAGTCGGAGGTTCCTCCTCTATAAAGTAACTGACAGACTTCAAAATGTCCTGTCACTGTTGGTACAGTTCTTGCAGCCTTTTAAAAAAGTTCATGAAGTCCTCAAAGGTATGAGAGAGTTGGTTCAGTTCCTATTTGTCATCCTCCTTTCTCCCATCAATAACCATCCCTGTCTGTTTTAATATTGATTGCTTCCCCCCCCCCCCCCCCCCTAAAATATAACATAGTTACCATATAATTTCTGCACCAGCAATAATGATAAGAGACAATATTCAAACAAATAGGAGGCATAGCAATATGAGCTTATATGGGGAGAAATAAGGCATTAAAGCTGAGGAGTTCAGTAAATGTTTCACAAACATTTCAATAAGTCAATCTCTTTGGTAGCATAACTAAATATAAACATACAACTCAACTTATAACAGCACATCTCATGGGAGCTTAAGACATCTAAACTAATTTCTTAGGTGGTAAAACATGTGTACATAAAAAAGGTACCAGTAAAAACAAAACAAAATTAGTTTAAACATGCGCACTTAGATATTCACGGTTTTCATTAATACAAAAGATAAAGCAGAAAATCACTCTCCCCTGGTTGTTTCCAGAAAGAAGAAATTACAGCGATTAAAGTCCAAGTGTATACGATCGGAGTATTGTAGGATATCAAACACAAGCAAAAGTACATTAGTTTGTGCACGCGGCTCTAGAATATGAAAGGCTTGTTTTGATTGGTCGACTCAATTATTCAAAGCACACATGCACGTGTGTAGACGACAGCACGGAGAGCAAGATGGCAGACAGTGTCAACAAGTTTCTGTCCGATATGGATCCGGGACTTGTCCCATTTAGGGACGAATTTTTAAAACTTTTCGTCACAAGTATGACGACAATGAGGTATGTATGGCCCAGAGGTGTACACGAGATGAACCTGCCATTCGTTTTCACATATGATAATCGACCACATCAATCGAAACTGAAACTGGACTTGGCTAATTGTAATAGATACTCAGTAGTCAAATTACTTCAGACAATGCGGTTATGACGTGTGAAGTTGCTGTGATCGGGGTCATTTATCATAGTAACGTTTTTGAACTGTACGTCATACTGTACACAACAGTCATTATACTATGTGCCTACTTCAAGTGTTTCGTTGTATACAAGTTTTCTGAGCTTACAAATAAAAACAAACGATATGTTGAAGAGCTTAAATATGTCTTCTATTATATGTATATTGCTTGTAACTGTTAACGCTAATTCATTGGTTTAAAAAAAACAAAGAAGATGATCCGTACATCAGCTGTAAGTACACGGCGAAAAACCTTTTGACAGGCGCCGTGTAACCTCTAACTGCCCATAGCTGATTTTCAAAGTTCGGATTTAGAAAAAGTATAATGTGTTTACATACATTTGAATGTTGAGCAGGATCCAATAAATGTTCCTTTCCATAAATCCATGATTAAATGAGAAGAATTTGGTGTCAAAGACATAAACAAAAACATTCCTCTTTCAAGTGAAGCAGACAACATTTACCATGATTTTCCGGTGAACACAAAAACGGAATACATGTGATGTTTAACAAGCGGAATACAAACGACCTCCATATCGTTTCGTTCCGTTTAAAATTCCCCCTGCTATATTGTACTAACCCAGGAAGCCATGTTTTAGAAGTAGGTCAGAGAATGCTACAACGACATGGACATGTATTTTGAGTGTTCTATTCCGTAATATACTATATATTTGTGTCTGTGGCATACATACGGGATCTATATCACATGAACCGTGAGTAGACATCGTTGTCATGAACTGTGAACCACTTAATTGAGTTATTCACTGTAAGATATACACGTGTTATTTGTCCACGTGGTCGGATGAAAACAGCACACTTATGTTGCTCTGTCCCGGGCCAATCAGAATCGTTGTTAGTCTGCACGTTTGGCAGTTTGGGAGAAAACCGACTACGATTGTGTGAAAATACTGCTTTATAAACTATCAGTGAACGCTGCTCACCCCACAACCGACCATCGTACACCGACACATTTTGTTAACCAAAAGAGTGATTTATCCAGAGGTATTAAATCTATAGTCATTTGGGCTCTCATTCTCTCTAGTGACGTTACTCAAACCAAGGCCCAGTCAGATTTACCTGTGGTAGATGCGAGAAGCCGGTCAAAAGTAACCAACATGGGATTCAGTGTAATGAATGCCTTTCATGGTTTCACAGAAAATGTATTGATATGACCGTCCTCGAATACACAAACCTTGGCCTCTCAGTAATTTCTGATTGGTATTGTGTGACATGTACTCTTCCTGATTTTTCGGATTCATTTTTTATTATTGACATGTCGGATGAAACAATATACATCCCTTCGGACCGGGAAAAGGAAGAGAGTGATCTCCCCTTGATCACAACTACATCCGATGTAAACAGTGATGATTCTAATACTGAGGATATATCGGAGAGTCCTTTCAAGGAACTGTATGACTTAAGAGGTAAAAATTCAAGGAACTTGATTTTATCCTACATAAATATTAACAGTATACGATACAAATTTAACGACTTGACCGAGATCCTTAGAAAGTCAGTAGCGAACATTCTTTTCGTTGGAGAGACCAAATTAAACAACTCTTTTAACCAGTCTCTGTTCCAAGTAGACGGATACCGAACTTTCCGTAAGGATAGGTCTGGCCACGGAGGTGGCCTTATGTGCTTCGTAAATTCTAATTTACCATGTAGACAGAGACCTGATCTAGAATTTCAACTGTTGGAGTCCATAGTGCTGGAGGTGATTATAAATGACAGAAAATGGGCTCTAGTTGGAGTGTATAATCCCCCATCAAATCCAAAAAACTCCACTTATGAAGATCTGACTATGGGACTAGGTAAGATCAGTACTCAGTATGACCATTTTATGATTATAGGAGACATGAACATAAATATGCTTACTAAAGATAATATTTTATTAGATGTATGCAATCTGTTTGATATGAAAAACCTTATAAAGTCTCCTACATGTTTTATGAAAAACTGCAACCCTTCATCACAAAACTGGGAATCTTATAGACAACAAAGGAATCTGGTCACCAAAATTAGGAAACAGTCGATGCGAAATTATTTTTTCGAAAGGTGTGCTGGGGGGCCAAAATCTTGTGATTTCTGGCCCACCATCAAACCTTTCCTTTCTAAAAAAGGAGAAAATTCAGTCTGTCTAATATCATACTGAAGGAGAATGAAAAAATTGTTTGTGACCAATTAGAGGAGTGTAATATTTTCAATAATTATTATGTAAAAGTGGCTGGAGATATTGGGGAGGATGAAGGCATTGATAATGACGACGTCATCTCCAATATCAAAGACCACTCCAGTGTTCAAGAAAATTTTGCTTTTAAGCCTGTTTCCCCAAATTATATATGTAAAAATATCAAATCGCTCAGTTCTAAGAAGGCAACAGGTTTTGATGGCATCTCAGCCAAACTTCTGAAGGCCTGTAGTAAAAGCATCAGCTATCCTCTAAGTAATGTGATAAATGTTTGTTTTAACGTAAATACTTTCCCTAGTCAACTTAAAGTAGCACAGATTGTACCTATCTTTAAGAAGAAGGATGCCTTGGACAAGCCAAACTAATTGCCATAACCACGTTGGGGGAACACTATGGAACATCAAAAGAGGTCAATTTTCATAACGATGACCAGAACCATAAACAGAATGTGGCAAAACTACTTGATAAAGACAGCCTCTTAACAGAATGGAACATTGCAAAGGGCATGATTAAAGGTACCTACAAGACCACAGACTCGGAGACATTTTGTAGGCGGGTAGTTTTACTTCATTCAGAAATGATTCCAAACTTTTCTGTTTTAGCACAAATTGCATTAACCTTGTGTATAACATCAGTAGAATGTGAACGATAATTCAGTGTGCAAAACCGCCTAAAGTCACGGTTCAGATGCTCTCTCAAAGCAGCAACTGTCAATACATTGATGAAAATCAACATGTTAGGACCTGAACCGACTTTGTTTGAGCCAAGAAGGGCTGTTCGAATGTGGAATGCTAAAAAACGAAGAAGGATGTGTGTACTATTCAAACCAAAAAAATCTGCAACTCATTGAGTTTTGGGTTTAAACATTTAAACACAATCACAGTGAAATGGAAATAAAATACCACATGTCTAGACAACGCAAACATATGAATTTGAGTCATTCTTAACCGTATACAAATACTATAAGAATACCACATACAAATTATTCATCTTATTTCAACATTTGGATTTTTCAGGTAACGTTGCTTTTACAGCACTTCATGGTTTGAAATTTAAGTTTTCACCCCAACACTTTGGAGAGGTAGGGGTGAAA
>NW_018408599.1:11061-73933 GCF_002113885.1 Mizuhopecten yessoensis | reverse complement strand
CTTCTTAGCAGCCTTCAGACCAGGATTTGGATGCCAAACTACCCTGTTAAGATTAGTTGAGGACTGGCGCAGGGCATTGGACAACCGTGAGTATGTCGCTGCCATCCTCATGGATCTGTCCAAGGCTTTTGACTGCCTTCCTCATGATCTGTTGCTCAGGAAGTTGGATGCGTATGGTATCAGCTCGGGCTCAGTGGACCTGGTATCTAGCTATCTGGGTAACAGATTACAACAGGTCAAGTTGGGCTCCAAATGCGGCGACTGGTTGGAAGTGCTAAAGGGAGTCCCACAGGGCTCAATTATGGGGCCCTTACTTTTTAACATCTTTATTAATAATATGTTCTTATATGTCAAATCATCCAAACTCTATAATTATGCGGAGGACAACACGGTGAGCTCATCCAATAAGGACCCTCTTGTTCTTAAGCAGTCCATTGAAACAGACTGTTCAAACTTGGTTAACTGGTTTAACAAAAACCGCATGAGGGCAAATCCTAATAATTTTCAGGCTATATGTCTAGGTAGGAAAACTATTGAGACTTTTAATTCTTTCAAAATAGAAAATTTAACCATTAAGCCTGAAAAAACTGTGAAGTTACTTGGTGTCAATTTTGACTCATTTTTAAATTTTGATATCTACATGTTTTAGAAATTTGTTCAAAGGCTTCTACACGCTAAATGTTCTTAAAAGAATTGGAGTTTTTTTAACAAAACAAGGTAGGAGAGTCTTATACAATTCTTTTATTATATCTAGTTTTCATTTCTGCCCACTGGTTTGGCATTTTACTAGCTTGAAAAGTGTGACAAAGATGGAAAAGATTCAGGAGCGTGCACTGAGATTCTTGGAGAGTGATTATGTCTCAACTTTTAGTCAGCTTTTAAAATCTACTCATAGTACTCATTTACATGTTAAGAGGCTTAAAGATATGGGCTGTGAAGTTTTTAAANTTCCAATGACGACATTCTAGTCACTACTAGCGCAGTACAATACTACAATACTCTGATCGTATACACTTGGACTTTAACCGCTGTAACCAGGAAACATGGAGATGTCCATTGCACTCCTTTGTTTTGCTTACAGTGTGAAAATGTGCCTACTATGTGCTAATAAGCTTTCGTGTCATGGTTTTGTTTTTTATGTGCTGTATCTAAATGTGCTTAAATTACCATGTGCTGATGTGCTTACCGTGTGCAATGTGCCTATTAAGTGCTTTCCAAGTGATAAACTCTTTTTCTTTGCTTACAGTATAGAACATGTACATACATGTTTTTTTGTAATTTTTTCCATGTTGTAATATTTTGGTCTCTGTTATTATACTCATGTTTTGTTGTAATACAAGCTCTTTGTAGCTTACGTTGTATGTTTTGCAAAATTGACGTAAAATATATATTTGTGTATCTTGTAAGTGCTTAAGGATTTTATCTGTAGATTTTGGGACTATATATAGAAAAACTTTACCCCAGTATGAGGATTTTTTTTACACATTTTGTCATAAAACAAGTAATGTTCAGATTTCAGACAGAAAATACTCTAAAATTGTACAACTCAGAAAAGGTTGAAAATAATTATATTTCAATTTTTTTCTGCTAAGAACTATTTAATCTCTAAATTAAGTTATAAATGATAACTGTTTTAACAGGTCTAGATTCCGAATTGGAAACCGAACCCTGTCTGACCTATTAATGATCATTAAATAAGGTCAATTAAAACAAATATTGTGTTTATGCTAACCCCACAGATACTGGAAACACTAAAAGTAATATGATGTGTATAAACCATGATATATTATACACACAATACTTATTGGTGTGTTCGACACCAGTGTGGTTAACCAGACTTATCTCAGATGTGTGTGCCTACAATACCCTTAAGTTTTTTTATGCACTGTTAAAGTCAGAACTCCTGCTCTATATTAGCGCAGTAAAGATATTTTTCAAATTAACAATAAAATGCCTAGCTAATACATACCTACCCTATTTTTTTCTGATAGTAGAAACACAAGTAATTTGTTTGGCCTAATGTTTCTGTCATTTCATAATATTTAGAACTACTATACTTGTTTAAGTTTCCAAAACATCAAGTAGTATAACAATTGAAACTTCAATGAAAGCCAACATCACAATGAATCTAATAATACAATGTTTATANGTTTGCAACTTAGCAGTTCGAAAATTTTGCAACACGTCTGGAGAAAGACCTTCCTTGTGACGCTGTAATTCACTAGTGTAAAAAGTCCATTTATTTTGTTTGTTATGCAGTATTACTGCTATACATACCGTTGAAGCACCTTGCTTTTTGTCATCGCCGCTGACAACATGCGCCATTCTCTGCGGCTTCGGCCGCATGCTTGACCACAAGTCACCGAAATCGGGATGCAATAGAATAGGCCTATCTTATGATGAAAATAGAACAAAATGATAATACTGCGAAGGTAGAAAAAGCCTTCAGGTTAGAATACCAATATGGAACTAGAGTAGGCCTGTGGCTAGTACTAATATGATACCCGGCCTCCTCTGCCCCGGCCAGGCGATCCTATTTTAGCTAAGCAAGCCTGGTGTGAATCACACGGAGGCGATTTTAGAATTAATTGACAGGATCCGTATCCATTAATAGGTTTGTAATATCACGGACTTAGATAACATCTAATTCCGTGGTTATATGAACTTTTTCTTTTGACCTCCTACATAATTGTAAGTTATACTCTGCCTTATATGTCGTTAAATTATCAAATTTACGCAGCAAGTGCAAGCGAAATCTGAATTGACTGCCATGTTTGAAACTTCGTCCGTCTTCCGATATAGGTCAGACGTCTAAATATGGGTGTCATGACCAAATAGCGAAATTGTAGTAAACATGACGGCATCAGTAGTAATACTATATTTGACCGTAAAGGCCATATAAAGAAACGGGTAATTGCGATAACATCACGCGTGATTAAACATGGCCGTCGTTTCAACGATGAACGAACATGCAATATTTTGATAACATTATACTCAAATGAGGCGTGAATCATATATATTATTACAGATTAGCACTTTTGATTTTCCTCAGTTAGTTGGAACAGGATCGCTTCATAGCTCTGACCAAGCAATATATAAATATAAACAGGGACGTAAATGCAAGTCACCAATTTTAGCCAATAGCATTTCCGTGTAAAGGGTTAATCCAGCAACAGTTCCAAGAGTTAATACGAAGTTTTGAAGAATACTTAGTTCTAACTAAGAATAAGATTATGTCGAATGACTTGTGAGTGAACTTGAGTCCGTGGTAATGGAATTTATTTGCAGTTTGTTTAGTATTACTGCATTCACTGAAGTATTTTACCGGAAGTTGCGTGTAGCATGCATGACCTACAGTCAAGTGTCAGTTCCCGATTGAGATAAACAGGGTGCATTTTCAATAAGAATACGACGTTGAGATAAGATCATATGTTCTACCAAGGAAAGGAATGATAGTAAAAAGCCATTCAAGTGCATTTGAGTCCAAAGTTACACATAATAAAGACAGTAGGTCCGGTATATGATTCAATTTAGTACCAGTGGGTACCGCTAGAGGCGTCTGTGTGAAAACGACATTTTTGAATATCTTGAGCTCATTAACTGAAGTAATACCAATAGCTTGCGGCTAACGCCTTAGCTAAAAATGCATAAGTACATATTAATACTAACCTATCGAGGGTCATGCCCTGAGATGTATATATGCTTAACGCATGTGCCAGCTTGAATGGAACCTGAAACCGTTCAGCAAGATTGGACTGGTGTTGTGGACTGAAAACTGGAACAAAATTACGAATAAATTAATAAAATGATGAACTGTAGAATACAAATGTATAATTTTACATATACATATATATTATAAATTCATATTTATGTAAAATTTGCTTAAACAGTTTGACATTTTAAAATATTGTTTGCAGTGCACTGATTAACCTCCTATACATAATAAATAAGTTATGATATTATTTTCCAGGTTGTTCCACCCTACATACAATGTACTTTCACGCAGTTATTACCGTATTTACACTCAGTTATTACCGTATTTATCCGGCAATAAGCCCATACCTGGTAATAAGCCCACCCCTGTCTTTTTCAGAAAACCCAAATTTATTTTCCTATTTAATCTATATCCCTGCAATAAGCCCAACCCCAACTTTTGATCCTACTTTATACACTGGCCCCCTGGGCTTATTGCAGGATAACCGTATTTATCCCCAGAGGCCAACACATGAACTCCAAATCCAATAAGGGGTGGACTTATTGCAGGACAAATAATATATCATTTGTCGACATTTCTAAATATTGAACTACAAAAGACACAGGTGGGCTTATTACCAAATATGGGCTTATTGCCAGATGAATACGGTACATGTCTGAAAATTATAATGTATACTGTAAAAAAAAATCACATGTGAATTTTATGTGCAAAATACATGTGAAATATGTGCCTGTGTATATTTAGCTTAAAGCAGTATGAACTTTATACCTGGTAATAAAATAAACCTGTATAGCAAGATAGTAATACATATTAAAGTTGATTTGATATATATACTGGTGTGTTGGTAGTGTCTTTTTAACTAAATCAAGTCTTACTGAAGTTATTTAAAGCACTATTTCAAATTTAATATACGTGTACATTATAGACTATAATGCATTTAATATGTATCATGTACCAATACAAACGTTACTCTCTCATGTAGTACCTGTGAATGTCATCTAAGGGATCTTAAAGGTTTCATTTACTGTTGGGTATCACTGGGGAGCCCACTTTCATCCAGAGAACTTTCGGTGCTAACAGCCGAGACAAGTATCTTTCCTGACCAGTGTCTTCTGCACAATACTCTCCCATTTCACCCCTTGCCTCCACTACACATTTTCTGTTATAATTGTCCACCAGGTAATTAGTGGCAAATAGTTTAACTGAAGGCTTTTCTGATGATAGAGGTCGCTGCAAAGTGTTCATGAACTGATTTGTAGCATCAGATACCTCTCCACAACAAATTAGAGGAACCTCACTTTGACTTACTATTTCATTTAAAAAGATTCGGTGGGGAATTGTCTGTTGAAATGTTGAAATAATGTACTTTGTAAACAGTACTTTCCATCATCATTATAAAGTGCGTTCGGGACAGGGGGTTATTGTGCAAAATCCCCACACAAAATCAACTGTATACCACCAAACAGTTTTGATGGATCACTCAAACTACAAATGTCTCTCAATTGATCAAACAATCTCTCACTAAGCATAGATACTTCGTCTATAATGAGTGTGTCTGTGAGCTGTATCCTTTGTAAGGCATATTTAAATTTCTCATTGTTTTTTATGAGAAAAACTACCTCCTTTGATGAATACCGCCCATCGTGAATCCCTGACCAGTGATGTATTGTCATAGCACCTAATGCAGGAGGAAAGTTGGTGCAGGCAATGCCAGTGGTACATGTCAGCTGGACACATTTGCCAGCTGATCGTAAGGAAGTTACAATTTTATTTAGGAGGAATGACTTTCCCGTTCCTGCAGGTCCACCTATATACAGACTGTGTCCCTCTTTCATAGTATTGAGTGCCTCCCTTTGTTGTTAGTATATCTGCCATCCCTGCCAACTCCGCTTTTATACACCTACAATGTTGTATGACATTTTTTTAATTATCAAATATTAATGAAATTTATTTGATATTTTAATATCAGGCAATCATGAATGGTATCGTATATATCTTCATAATTAAACAAATACCACATGACGAGGAACTAGCTAACACACGTTTATGTACTTTAAATATGTGTAATAACGTATATACCGGTATCATGCGTCTTTTTAAGATAGCCTAGTCATATAAATTATCAATATTTCTCTATTTGACTCTAGATAATAAATAAATATCACATAGTAAATTTTACCATTTTAAAATTTCATTGTATGTGTCGGAACTGTGATTTTTAGACTGTTTATATTTCTATATGTGGAGGGTTGTCATAATATTTTGTGGGATGCTGATTTGAATACAATTTCTTTTAAAACAACCAGGCTGCTTAACTAATTTTGCTGTACGTTATGTAACTTAATCGTGAAATTGTGATCCTGTCAGTTCTGCAATTATAAATGTTGATTGTACACCCTGCCCCGTGTGGGCCCTTGATTGGAAATAAAAACATTGTATTTTGTATCTTGCTTACTCTTATGTGTTTGAATTAGCAAACATGAATGTATCAAGATTGAAGTCCACACCACACATGATGAATGGTCAGCTCTTTCTCCACAACCTCATGGTGTTTGCTGAACCTGTGACAAGTGAAATGCTAATTGTTAACATGACACATTTTGCATATCGCTTTTTAAACATGATAAACCTTTCAATCAATCAGGTTATTTAATTACCCTGCCCAACATATGCATGCATCACTATATGCACATCACTAGTAGATTTTGTACACATAAATAACAAAATAGTTAAAAAAACCTTTACACAACAGTGCAATAGATTGCTATAAAGTCTAGAAGACCTGGCCTTTACTGACAGACATGGCCTTGATTGACAGACCTGATTTGAATTGACAGACATGGCCTGGATTGACTGACCTGATTTTAATTGACAGGAATGGCATTGTATGACAGGCCTGGTTTTTATTGACAGATCTAGACATGACCTTTATATTGACAGGCACGGTACCACTACTGTTGTATACAATTATTGAATAGATTTTTTTCTGGGGGGTGGGGGTAATTGATGGGTTATAATTACTTTTGATCTGTTTAAATATCATATGTTGCCGCTTATTTTGTTTCACTATCAGTGGTCAGCGAGTCAGCCTCATGTGTTTTTCAACTGTTTCTTTCACAACTTACCGTCTGCATTAGCACCATTCCAGCTTCATGTAGCTTCAGTTACCTGGTCTTCATCATATTAGTGTCAGTGATGTCATGAAGATGATGCTAAATTGCGTATTTCTTCCACTGAAAAACTGCCGAGTCGATTTTTTCAAAATGTTTCAGCGTCTGTCTGTTTACAAATTAAATTCGGAAGTCCTCTTGTCATATCTGCATCACAGCATGTAAACATCCGAAATGTTCCGAACGGCCGGTTAAAAATAGCCGAAAATAGCTCGACCAATCAGCTTGCGTGTAACATATTATAAAATTCTCCAAGATGGCGGACGAAGGAGGGCTGAATGTGAAATCTTGCGGAGAAAATACTTGAGGGACACGAGAGGAGAAATTCAGTGGTGCGTAAAACAAGTAAGCAAGTTTGTTTTGACCTAATCTTTGAGTATACCATGGTTTATTAATGTTACGTCGTCCGCTATTCTGTGTACCGAATGAAGAATTTGTTTCGAAAAAATGTTCCGGATCGTGTCCGAGGTAACACAAATCAGTATTTTTGGCAAGCTTCGAAACTGCTTACGAAGTAACTACACACTTTTGAAGATATATAATAGGTGTTATTTAAAGATTGATGTCCCTACTTTCGATCGAGACTACGCTGTGGGTAAAATTTCTGTGACACTTCAAACAAAATTACCTCAATTTTGCCAGCCGCTGGTAGGGGCTGAGTTCCTCACCTTTCTAGTTTTATTTATTCAAAAAAAATATTGATAGACGTGCCCACCACCTTTGCTTAGACGCTGGTCTCGAAGGACCACCAACAAACTCTTTAAAGTACAACCGAAACTTAAAACATTTATTCCAAGTCGGAAAGATCGTAGAGAGGAAGTTGTCCTCGCTCGGCTCCGTACTGGGCACACATATCCCATTCATTCGTACCTTTTAAAACGAGAAGATCCACCTTCATCTCACGCAGGTGACAAACCATTTTCAGTGGAACATTTTTAATAGAATGTTCGGATTTTAAACACATTCGTGATAACTATTTTCTAGTCCCGGATATGAATACTCTTTTCAGTTCCGTGGACTCGAGGGCATTATTTAACTATTTGAAAGACATCGCTCTATTCTATAGACTCTGATGTCCTCTACTCCACCTTACCCTCATTGACGTTATATATATCACATAGTCCATATCATCTATTCGTTATCTCTTTTATTATTTTAACACCCATTTTATTTTAATTATTTACACATACAATGCGAATGCTTTTAAAAATCATTTTTATCTGATTTTATCTTCGCTACTCAAATGTTTGTTTACAAAAATAAAATAAATAAATCACCATGGCCCTAAATGAACTCAGCCGTCGATGGGCTGTTAAACACACAAACAAACAAATGATCACATGTTATCTATTCGTTATCTCTTTTTTTAAATTTTAACCCCTTTTTTCTAATTATCTACACATGCAATGCTTATGCTTTAAAAAATGAACATTTTTATCTTAGCAACTCTAATGTATGTTAAAAATTAAATAAATAAATAAATCGCCATGGCCCTAAATGACCACAACCGTCGATGGGTCGTTAAACACAAACAAAAAATCGTAATGAACATTGCACAACAAATTGAGGCTGCAAGACAGACGTGTTTTAGCTGTTTACCGTCCGCAGATAATCTTTTGAAAATTAGGAGCAAGTTCCAGAAAGGCACCAATCCATCGGCCAACAACTTAAAAAAACCTGTCACGTCTTAGCGTCATTGCCTATCTCTGGTGTATATTGATCGTTCATTTATTAGCTCACCTGACCGAAAGGAAGATTCGGAATCCTGACGTCATTAACAAAATCTTGTAATTCATGTCGCTGTTTTTCTGCAATTTTTGAAATTTCAACGAAACTGTCTATGTGTGTTTTGTGTGAAGTGATGGTACAAGAAGTACATATCAATGTTTTACAGTCCTCACACAAAAATACAAGATCGTTTTCTCTTTGACTGGGGCACGTATTTTGGCCTTTTAATCTGACTGGATATTGTCCCCGAATAACGGAATGGCAATAAGTTGTTGCCATGCTAAAAGATGTGTAATATAAAATAAGGTTGTAATGAAGGTCTAATGGGGAATTTCTGGGCAATTTTCAGATCTTCTCTAGTCCTGTTCTGGAAACATTTGTGTCCATACTCTTATGACATCATCATAATCTACTGCTGATAGTGCTGAATCGGAATGAAAGTCAATATGTTCCTCTTTTGTTAAAATGCAACAATATACCGAGTTGGAAATATTGGTAATGAGTTTTTCCACAGTTATAGAGATAGGGAATGCCACATTTCTTCCAACAAATCTTTCCGTTCTATTTCATCACGCACTACCTCCATCTTTGTCCAGTGATTGTTAAGTAGACTCAGTCTGTTGAATGTTTGTGTTGAATGTAAGGTTTATGGTGAGGTGTTGATAATGTTGATAGGAAATGATAGGTTTATATTCACTTATATGGAGGGAATAATTAAAACAAATCCCCGAAATATTTCGCGGGAAAAACAATCCGTGAAATATTTCGCGGAAAGATCTAGTTTTGTGAGGCCTCGTGTATTGCTCTATTTACGTGCTCCATTGAGAGACATTTAACACAATTCCCTTTATGGTTGGTTTCCCATTTAAAAATCTTCTGATGTCAATTCTTACTTCATGTTGATAGCGAGAAATACTCACATATGATCCGTGTGGTAAAGGGTATTGTTTTAAATAGGTACAGAGCGTCGAATTAAACTGTATGGGTGGTGATGTTTCGTTCTTTACACAGTCTGGTATCACGTAATGATGTTTACTCGTAGATATACATAGGCTGGTAACGGTGATAGATAGCTTAAGTATCGTAACATGGATCCTGTATTTGTCAGATATACTGTCTTAACTGCTGGATAAATCTGTAGTGAGCGTGATGCTTTCTGTTTCACAATGTTCTCGGTAGTAGTGACACTCGAAGACTGAATCAATTACTATTATTCATCGTCATATAAAGCCGACAATATATCGACCTGTTCCAATAGTACTAAACTGTTACAAAATTGTTTAAATGCTTTTGGCCCCCCTACACGGAAAAATGTCTAATAATTTTCTTGCTTTGTCGAGTCGGTTGTTTTCTTCGATGATATCTTCCACCATGTACTTGGATAGAATGTTGAATTTGAATAAATGATCTGTTACATCTAATGTCGGTAGATGTTCTATCAGCAACACTCGGTTCTTTCTTAGTGTCTGTGTGCTTCCTCCATACTTTCAATTGGTGTGGTAGTATGGTGGGCTATATTTATACAAGTCCCCTCGGTTTTGGGGTAGCCTTTTTTTTTAGATTTGGTGGGAGTGGGTTTATACATCTTCCCACGGTTTTTGGAGGGGCGGATATACTTTCCCGTACTTTTTCGGATCTGGGGGGATTCGGTTTATACAACTTCGGTAATGTTTTCTCGCGGTTTTGGGATGGGGTGGCGGTAAATGTTTTCCCGCGATTTTGGGAGGGACCGGAGGGGGGGGGGGGCAGTGGCGCCATCACTTTCGCCCTAATTAATGTCGAGAATTTGACAAGAGATAATGTTTTCTTGGCTTTTTAGCTCACCTGGCCCGAAGGCCTTCTTCTGAATAACCAAAAGGTGCAGGATGATGATATTTGGCCCATAACATGATGGGATGAAGGGCTATCAAGTTTGTTCAAGTGAATGACCTTGAAATATATTTAAGGTCACATGGGATCAAATATGTTTAAAATCTTTAAACGACCTCTTCTTTAAAACCTAAATACCCAGGGTGAAATATTTGGTCAGTAGCATGCTGGGATGAAGGGCCACACAGTTTGTTCAAATGAATGACCTTCACTCATGTTCAAGGTCACAGGGGTCAAAATGTCTAAAAACTTATAACAACTTCTGAATAACCAAAATGCCCAGGATGTTGATATTTGGTCAATAGCAGACTAGGATGAAGGGCTACAAACAACTTTTCTGAATAAACAAAATGTTCAGGATGATGATATTTGGCCCATAACATATTTGATCCCTGTGACCTTGAATAAACGTCAAGGTCATTCATTTGAACAAATTATGTAGCCTTTTATCCTAGCATGCCATTGGCCAAATTCAGGAGAAGTTGTTTAAAGATTTTGAACATATTCGATCCCTGTGACCTTTAATAAACGTCAAATAAATACTGATATTTTGGCTGTAGCTTTATTTTAAATCACTTTTAAGGTTACAAGTGTGAGATTTAGACCAGGTGAGCGATGCAGGCCCATTGGGCCTCTTGTTTAATCAGTAATGGAGAGATCTTTAACTGTACAGCAGTACGTTTTAGCTGCAGCTATCGCTGAATTTCTAGCTAACAAAAATGTCTTTCCAGCCGAGGAGAGAGGGTAACTTCTCGCTTTATTCACATTGCCTCTCTGGAATACAAGTACACGCATTCATTCTGAATAAGAATCATCTTCCAACATCATCTTCATCTCAAACATCGGTATAAATGATGAGTGATCTATCAATATCGTACTTTCTGCGGTTTGAAATTCTCCATGCGGCACCCTCTCAGAGCGTGCATGCTCTTATCAAACCTGTTTGTTTTTATTCAAATCAAAATATAAACAGGAATATCTTATTAGAGGTATATAGGGGTATATATTATAATACTTATAATTCTTACTTGCGATGTATTGAATGCGTTATGTGTGAACTCAAGACTCATAACTGGCACTGTGTTGTCGATCGACAGCGTAGTGCTGTACATGTTTCTCACTGAAACGCCCGGATATTGCGCTATTTTTGTCGTAGTTATTTTTAACACTGGCTTTCCAAAAAGATAAAACTGACCACACTGGACGTTTGCGTCAGGTTAGTTCATTATCAACTTTCGTTAGGATATATATATGTCCAGTATCGACTCGATTTTCAGGTTGTCACTTGACTTAATAGCCCGTTTACCAGCCGAACACATGATTAAATGCGCTGATTTTAGGTCACCTGAGCTTTGCTCAAGTGACCGATTCTAATCGCTTTCCGTCCGTCGTGCGTAAACCTTTTACATTTTCAAGAACAAGTGGATTGATTTTTTTCAAACTTGGTCAGAATCATCCTTGGTAGATGAGGCTACAAAATTGTAAAATTGTAAAATATGGATTCCTACCCCAACCCCTGGGGCCAGGGCGGGGCCCCAAAGGGAAAATTAATCAATATTTCAAAAGAAATCTTCTCAAGACTCAGAGGTACTACAGTCATTTTCTCTGCATGGAAAGAAAGATCATCACGGGCTTAACTTCAATTGTAAATTTCAGGACCCCCGAGCTATTCGTTCTCCCTTGGGGAGGGGGTAAAGTTTACTATAGTTTATATAGGGAAATAACACTTTTGGGTATATTTTGACAACCTTGTGCAGAAAATAATTTTTTTCTTGGTGAGAATTATCCTTGGAGGAAGATGGTTTCAAATTGTAAAATTGAGATTCCTACCCCAACCGGGGCCCCAAAGGGAAAATTAACCAATATTTCAAAAAGCTTCTTCTCCAGACTCTGAGGTACTACAGTCATTTCTCTACATGGAAAGAAAGATCATCAGGGGCTTAACTAAAATTGTAAATTTCAGGACCCCCGAGCTATCCGTTCTCTCTTGAGGATCGGGAGTAAAGTTTACTACAGTTTATATAGGGAAATAACACGTTTTGGTATATTTTGACAACATTCTGTAGGAAATTATTTTTACTTAGTGAAAATTATCCTTGGAGGAAGATGGTTTCAAATTGTAAAATTGAAATTCCTACCCCAACCCTAGGGGACAGGGCGGGGCCCCAAAGGGAAAATTAACCAATATTTCAGAAAAATTCTTCTCCAGATTCAGAGGTACTACAGTCATTTTCTCTGCATGGAAGAAAGATCATCAGGGGCTTTACTTAAATTGAAAATTTCAGGACCCCCGAGCTATTCGTTCTCCCTTGGGGAGGAGGTAAAGTTTACTATAGTTTATATAGGGAAATAACACTTTTGGGTATATTTTGACAACTTTCTGTAGAAAATTATTTTTACTTGGTGAGAATTATCCTTGGAGGAAGATGGTTTAAAATTATAAAATTGAAATTCCTACTCCCACCCTAGGGGACAGAGCGGGGCCCCAAAGGGAAAATTAACCAATATTTCCAAAAGTTTCTCCTCCAGATTGAGAGGTACTACATTCATTTCATGAAAAGATTAAACGATAGTCTCTGTGCAATTAATATATGACTATTTACATCTATTGATATTTACAATCAAATATTATATTTGGCAGCCAATTTGTTCGATATCGATGTGTTTCTTTAATTTTACATATTTTAAGTTTTGGTTTGATTAGTCATTTTCGTGAATGTCGCTTTTTACAGTAGTGTTGGCCCTAAATGACTGATATTGTCGATGGGCCGTAAAAAAAACAAAAACAAAACAAAACACTGATTACTTCTGTAGCATAAAAAGCAGTTTTTGAAGTAATGGGGATGATAAATTCAGCGACTGTTAGCACTATAACGTCGGCATCAGATCTACGCTATCACACCAACATTCCTGCTTCCAGCACACACACACACATGCACACACACACACAAATGCACACACAAATGCACACACACACACACACACAAACAAACACACACATGCACAAACACACACATGCACGCATACACAACACACACGGAGGCACGTCTTTAAATGACATTCGCTTTTAATAGGACGCAAAACATAATTAAACCAAACCAAAACCTAGGCTGGAACATAACAAAGACCTTTAAAATGGTAGTTAATATGATGGCACCAAAAAGTCGGCATCAGATCCGCGCTATCACACGAAGGCAAATACGCCTACATACCCTGCCTCCGGCACGCATGCACAACATTGAGGCACGTCCCTGAATAGTCTCAAAATAACACGTTTTGTGGTCGCCATAAGGAATCCCAACGGGAACTATATTATTTCTTTGTGAGATGTGAAGGTCGATTTTTTATGCTCATAAATCATACAGTGTCATTCTCTTTTATCAAAAGTATGATATCGAAAGTTCATATCATTGTTCAGTATTGGATATCATGTGACATAGGACAGGATATTAACTTCTAGCAGGGTGGCGCAAAGTTGACTTCATTGTTCATTTGTCGAAAGCTACACGACACCAAAAAAGATAGATCAGGCGAGATTGATTCAGGTATCATTCTATTTCAAATGATTATATGATACCGAAAGAGATTGTAATTTGACTGCATGGTGAATCTGGGGTTATTCGAATAAATCACAGCGACAAACCACGGGAAGAGAAACACAAAACGTACAAGGAATATTGTTTCTCTTATATTACTAATGACCGTAGTAATCGTCAGGGTGGATTTAATGAAAAACAGCACGGAGAGTAGACGTTAGTGATCCAGTCACGAACAAGTCAGAAACACAACCTTTTGAAGGTTTAAACTGCGATACATATCCTAAGAGGTGATTGAACCCCCGACCCCCAATCCAACATCGGCATTGTAAATCATCATTGTCACGTACACAAATGTAAATCTTCACAAAAAATGTTGTCAAAAATTGCACAAACAGCCCTTACTTATATCATCCGAATGCATCTTATCAAAAGGTAAATTTGTGAAATTTCTAAAATCCTGCTGGAATAACGAATTCCACCGAAACAAGTGGAGATGAAATCATGATTAGTTTGGCCGGCCTTGATATTTTACATTCGACACTATTTGAAAACTTTGCAAATGGTACACGTCAATCTGATTAAAATACAGCTCCTCATTATACTATCGTTCTACTATTATATGAGGATCTGAAAGCGACCCGTAGGGGGTCATGTGCAGATGACCTTTGTATTAACCAACCAAATCATAGCTTTTAGGTTCGATTCTTAGGTCACCTGAGCTTTGCTCAAGTGACCTATTCTGATCTCTTGCCGTCCGTCGTCGTCCGTCGTGCGTAAACTTTAAAACTTTTTACGTTTTCAATTTCTTCTCAAGAACCATTGCTTGGAAATTTTTTTGGATTCCTACCCCAACCCCTGGGGCCAGGGCGGGGCATTAAAGGGAAAATTAACCAACAATTCAAAAATCTTCCTCTCCAGACTAAGATGTACTACATTCGTTTTCTCTGTATGGAAAGAAAGGTCATCAGGGGCTATATTTGAATTGTAAATTTCAGGACCCCTGAGATATCCGTTCTCCCTTTGGGAGGGGGTAAAGTTTACTATATTTTATATCGGGAAATAACACTTTTGGGTAAACTTTGACAATTTTCTGTAGGAAATTAATTTTACATAGTGAGAATTATCCTTGGAGGAAGATGGTTTCAAATTGTAAAATTTAGATTCCTACCCCAACTCCTGTGGCCAGGGCGAGGCCCCAAAGGGAAAATTAACCAATATTTCAAAAATCTTTTCCTTTGATGACATGACGACAAGTATTGTATTTCACTTAGTTTACATGCTGATTTCCACATCACATCTCAACAATAAAATAAAGCTACCAGTACCTATGATATAACTCAGGTGACCGCTAAGGCCCTTGGGCCTCTTGTTTTCTAGACTTGCCGTTAGTCCAGAGGTGAATCGCTAAAACCCCAAACGAACATGTACAAAAATGGCAGCGCCCAGTGTAGAAATTTCTACCCCACGGCGGTTGTTCTTTTTGTACAATATATGTTTAATCTGCAGTTTTCCGTTTGTTCGAAAAGAAATAACAAGCGAAGCTGAAGAGATGATTTCGAAATATATTAATCAAAATTTGAAACTTTCCACAGAAAGAACTATACACATTGAGCGTGTGGTTGGCGATATAGAGTGTAGTCAACGATCTGAGGCAGGGGTTTGCATCAGATGTTATAGACAGGTTGAAAAGTATTTAAAATTTTCTTCGGAAATTGCATACATCAAAGAAAATCTGCATTCTAAAAAATCGCAAACATTTTCTAGTGGTGCCTTGTGTATTCCATCTCCCCGACAAACTAGGATAAAACGGTTATTACGAAGTCCATTCTCAGAACGCAACTCCTATTAATATTGATCTTGTTTTAGGCTTTCAGTCGCTGGGTACGTTATATCCCAATACAAGGGAAGACACTCGCCAAAAAAGTAATTTCTTTCAAACAAAGATTTCTCACATAATTCTCCATCGATTGTTATACGGTTTTCACCTAGTTGCACAAAAATGTTTAAAATTAATAAATACACACCTGCGTAAATTCTCAGACCTTTTTTCCGCTGGCAATACGTCCTTTAAATCCAATTTCGTGTCGTCCCGCCGAGAACACATAACTAGTCGGACAGGAAGTGGAGCTGCAGCGAGTATCGTTTCGGAACACTTCTCCTGGGCTTTCGGGGATTCTCGGATTTTATGATGGTAAGTTATTATGACACGTGTTATTGTTTACATTTTCCCGCTGATCGTCTGTGCTAGCTTCAAATGTATTTCTGAGCATGTTCTAATCAAATCATGGATGAATCTCAACGAATGTCGTTCGGATAGCGCATAATGGATATAGCTGTTTGATAACTGGGTTTCCTGGAACTGGAAAGACTTTTGTTTTGGGCCAAACTGTAGAATGTTTTTTATGGACGAGCGTTATGTGACAACATCTACAGAGAAATCTGCACTTCTGTTGAAGTCTAGATTGACATAAGAGTTAAAGGCTTGTACAATTCACAGCTTTCTTGGTTTATTGGATGGCAGATTTTCTAACTCTGAGCTGCTAAGACTTTATCAGAAATAGGACTATGAGCATCATGTGAAAACAGTATTTGATCTTAAAGTACTGATAATTGATGAAGTCAGTATGGTGAGCTCACGTTTTTTTTACCAAATTGAATTCAGTTTGAGGAATGTCAGACAATGGAAAGACCATTTCGGGGTGTTCAAATAATTCTTCAGAGTATGGTGATGATGGGAGCTACATACTTAATCATCCTGCTATGGTTCATTTCCATCATGTCATCGCTAAGAAGCACCTGACTTACTATTAGCAGTGCAGGAGATTGCGTGGTAATTGTACACTTAGCTCTAGATTTTACTGAAGAATTTACTCTGGATTATCTGAATTATTTACTGCTTATCTTAAGGTATTTCATCTGTTAATTTTAATAATGACATGCATATATGTAAATATGTAAACCTTACATTAAACAACAATTCTGATCATTTTTAGCTCAACTGGCCAAATGGGCCAAGTGAGCTTATGCCGTGGTGCGGCGTCCGTCGTCCATCCGGCGTCAATATTTTACTTAAAACAACTTCTTCTCCATAACCAAACGGCCCAGAGTACTTATATTGGGCATGTAGCATGCTGGGATAAAGGTCACAGGGATCAAATGTCTTAAAATGTTCCAACTACTTCTCAATAATCGAAAGGTCCAGGGTACTGAAACTGGGCCTGTGGAATGCTGGGATGAAGGGCTACCAATTCTGTTCAAATGGATGACCTTGACCCACTTTCAATGTGACAGGGATCAAATTTCTTTAAATCCTCAAATAACTTCTTCTCAATATCCAAAAGGCCCAGGGTACTGATATTGAGCCTGTAGTATGCTGGGACGAAGGGCTACCAAGTTTGTTAAAAAGAATGACCTTGACCCACTTTCAATGCCACAGGGGTCGAATTTCTCAAAATCTTCAACCGACTTACCAATAACCAAAAGGCCCATGTACTGATATTAGGCCTATAGCATGCTGGGATAAAGAGCTACCAAGTTTGTTCAAATGAATGACATTAACCCACTTTCAAGGTCACAGGGATCAAATGTCTTAAAATCTTCAAACGACGCTTCTCAACAACCAAAAGTCCTGGACCTGTAGCATGCTGGGATGAAGGGCTACCGAGTTTGTTCAAATGAATGACCTCGACCCACTTTCAAGGTCACAGGGGTCAAATGTCTTAAAATCTTCAAACGACGGTTTTCAATAACCAAAAGTCCCAGGCTACTGATATTGGGCCTGTAGCATGCTGGGATAAAGGGCTACCAAGTTTGTTCAAAGGAATGACATTGACAAACTTTCAAGGTCACAGAAATAAAATGTCTTAAAATGTGCACTCTACTTCTCCTCAATAACCAAAAGGGTCAGGGTACTGATATTGGGCCTGTAGCATGCTGGGATGAAGAGCTACCAAGTTTGTACATATGAATGACCTTGACCTACGTTCTATGATTTTGCCCCTATTCAAGGTCACAGGGATCAAATATGTTGAAATCTTTAAACGACTTCTTCTGAATTGACCTTGACACACTTTCATGGTCACATCTGGTCCATAGTGCATACATCTTTAAAATTCATCTTCTCAATAAACAAAAGGTGTATAAGGTGGTGATATTTGGCAAGTTGCATTCTGGTAGGAAGGGCTAGGAAGTTTGTTCAACTTTAAATGTCCATGTTTGACTTTCAAGGTCACAGGGGTCAAATGTGTTTCAATCGTTTAACAGGTTCTTCTGAAGTCAAGACATTGATATTTTGCCTGTAGCTTTATTTTAGTCCACTTTTAAGGTTGAAATTGTGAGATTAATACCAGGTGAGCGATGCAGGCCCATTGGGGCTCTTGTTTTTGTCACTCTACCGAGCAATTGTTTATAAGGAGCATGGTTTCCATTGGTCACAGTACGAGATTTCTGGACACACAACAATGACTCTGTCTCCTAACGCAGTGATCGTGACGGCTGATACAGGATGGCAAGCTTCTGTAAAACTAGGGAGCTGTACCATGCAGTACTTGCATGTATACACCAAGAGTATTTGTGTAAAACATGTATATATATTTATATTTGCGCTGAACCCACTATTTGAACATTACCAACAGAAATGCATTTCATTTGAGTATGAAAGCAAAAACTCTAGTGACATATCAATTGGTTTACTTATGACGATAAACATTTATTTTAAACTGCAATGCGGTAGAAACAATAAATTCAATGTTCTTTGCCCAATCAATACTCTTATACAATTTGTTATCCATTTAAATTGCATTCGTGATAAACAGCTTTTGTTAACATGTTCACAACGATTCAAATAGTAGATTGTGACGCCTGATACAGGGTGGCAAGCTTCTGTAAAACTGGGGAGCAGTGCCTTAAATATCGAGGTTGAGTACAGGTAACTAGTGCAAAGAATATAGAACAGGTGTGATGTGTTCGCTCTATCGAGTACGAGTAATCAGCCGTGCTGCAGTGTTCTGGACCCTCTGTAGACGACGACTAGTTAGTCAGATATACCACATAGCGGGGCATTACCATAGTCCAACCGAGTGGTAACAACTAAATGCACCAAAATCATGCATGCATTTGTAGTTATAAACTGCCGGATACAGCCGATGTTGTTGGTATTTTTTTTATTTTTTTCAAACTATTTTTCACATTACAATAATACATATAAGTATATATACATTTCATCATACATAGTAAATTCCACTTTCACACATACTTTCATACTAATCCATATTACTCTTTTTGTAAGTGGCATTTTATTTATTGTAATGTTATGTTAGAAGGAAAGAATCAGATAAAGAAAAACAAGAAAACAAACGAAAAGTGAAGTGAGGTAAATAGATAGACAGACGGATAGACAGACGGACGGACGGACGGACTGACAGAGGAGAAGAAAACTTATTTAACAAAACAATGTAAATGATTGAAATCTGGTAATATATAGGTGTCAGTAGCTAGGTAGTTGAGATCATGTTTTAGTTCTGTCCTTCCATTACCAGGACATGTGCAAGGCCTACTGACTGGAACAACTAGTCTGGCAGCTGATATAGGAAAAAGAAGAAGGGTAAGACATAGAAAGAAGAAAGACAAAAGGGAGGTACTAAGTGTCATACTAAAAGTAAAGTGACTCGCTGTCCATTGCAAGCACCTTTCAAATAGTTCGTACTCTTCGGATTCACATGTTCCCATGGTGAGACCGGAACAAAGGATAAAGTGTATAATGTGTACACGGAGGAAAATCCTTTCTGGTTAATTTTTCCGGAAAATATTATATGCTCTTCAAAAACTTTGTTTTGCATTTGTATTCCTATATACTATGTATATAAGTCTGTACATATGAAACAAATTATATGAACGGAGGAAAAACATTTCTGGTTATTTTTTCCGGAAGGTCTCGTATGCTCTCTAAAACATCGAATTTTACTTGCTTTACATCTTTGATGATTACAAAACTTTCTATCAAACATACGAAACGTATATAAATGTGTTCAAAAGACATTTATCTTATGCACTGTACTCATTTCCCATAAACACAAGAAATGTTAGAATCTAATCCTGAAGTTAACAAAAATAAAGGCAAAACGTTTTGTGGTTATTTTCATATACTATCTTATGTGTGTTATGGTAAAAGTTCATTTTGAGACTTTGTAACTTGTATCAAAGAAACCAATATTTCAGTACAGACTGTACCGTGGCCTAAATAATTTATGGCCCTACACTTTGACATGTACTTTTTTATGAACAGAAAAGTATATAGACGCGTTGTGGTATATGCGTGTAGTTTACACTATGCACGTCACATACATACACACAACCACTCTCATGCATCGGTTCAATTTCAACTATAAATAAATGTTTGACTTTCACCCAACGACACACATTTGTATTGTTTTACTATTATAACTACACACGTACATTGTACAGAAAACAATATTCAGTAATATCAAGATAAACTGACATTTTGGAACTTTGGTAAAGGTATGATCACGTGGTATGATGAAACAGGCGTATCTAGGTACATGTTTACCATTAAACATTCAAAAATTAACATACCTATTTTCGAAAAGATACAAACAATATACATCCATTCTCAGTGAGGTAGCACTATAAAGTCGGCATCAGTTCGCCGCTATCACAAGGAGACAAACACGAACATATCTAGTCTCCCAAAACACACACGCATCTACGCATGCACCTTGCACGCATATATGTATACACATATATGCACATGTGCGCACGCATATCTAAAACACATTTTTATATATATATTATATATATGAATCTTCATTTCGTTCATTTTACTAATACTATTTTTGCCATATAAATTATAAAGATATTGATAAATAGTTACAACCATACATGTACTTTTCACTTGATATTTTGGCATAAATACATACTATAATATATAAGTTGTAACAACCAGCACACGCATTACTACTGCATATGTGTATTAAATCTTGATATTTCATTACAAATGTGGATTTTGGCAAATAACAAATGTACAGATCGATTCGATTCCCCGGTTTTCGTCAGGACATGCATACATATGTGACAATATATACTGTACATGTACAGTGATGTACACACCTACACCATTACACACACATATATACACACACACATCCACAGCGACAGGAAATGATGATGTGTGAGCACACACACAAACACACTCACACACCTACACCATTACACACACATATATACACACACACACACATCCACAGCGACAGGAAATGATGATGTATGAGCACACACACAAACACACTCACACACCTACACCATTACACACATATATACACACACACATCCACAGCGACGGGAAATGATGATGTGTGAGCACACACAAACACACTTACACATCTACACCATTACACACACATATATACACACACACATCCACAGCGACAGGAAATGATAATGTGTGAGCACACACACAAACACACTCACACACCTACACCAGTACACACACATATATACACACACACACATCCACAGCGACAGGAAATGATGATGTGTGAGCACACACACACAAACACACACCTACAACTACACACAAACACCAAAATACATATAAAGTATTTAATTAAAAAGTACACACCTATTTGTAGAAAACAACCCTCAAAAATATATCATAAAGGCCACTGTTTTAAGCAACGGAGAATTCATGGCAGTAAAAGTATCAATAATATTTATGAATAAGGAAAATTAAATAATCAGTGAAACAGACATGTAGTATATATCTTATGATGAGTACTTTAGTCTCTTGCTCATACTGAGTATCCTAGAAATTCGCGTCGTTTTGCATGTCTGCGTTTGTCACTAAAGTGTCGTCAGCAATCCTTCACTTTTTCCCCATTTTCAATTTTACAAATTGTTTGCCGTCAATGCTCCAGTTCATACGCGTGTTGAAGAGTTTGCGTGTGTAAGATCCTCAAAAACGTATATGTTCGTACCTTTGAGGATTTTCCATGCCTTTAGCACTTCAAACTTGTTTAACTTGCACGTGAATTTACAAGTCGTTGGACGCAGACCGAGTCGATGTCATTGTCTTTTTCATTAATCTCTATTTTGAGGTCTTCCCGGAAAAACTTCACGCACTTTTTAACACAGATCTCGGCATCTCATTTCTATCACTTTCCTGTAGCCCGACTATCCGGATAGAATATTTCCTTCTTTGCTGTTCCAATGCATTGTCTTTTCATGCTAATTGGACTATCCTCTCCACCGCTTCCGTCGTCCTTCTCTCTAACTACTTCACTGTCTCACGCAGCTTATCGTTTTCTTCTTTTAAATCAAACACTCTACTTTCAAGCTTTTACACTGTTTTCCTGTCTTATCTCGTCCCTCAATCTGTTAATATGGACTTCCGTAGTCATGGGTGTCAAAAGTACCTGATTAATATGATCCAGTTTGTCGTCAGTACTGCCCATGGTGTTTATGGACACTTCACTCTCCTGTCAGTTTGTCGTCAGTACTGCCCATGGTGTTAATGGACACTTCACTCTCCTGTCAGTCTGTCGTCAGTACTGTCCATGGTGTTAATGGACACTTCACTCTCCTGTCAGTTTGTCGTCAGTACTGTCCATGGTGTTAATGGACACTTCACTCTCCTGTCAGTTTGTCGTCAGTACTGTCCATGGTGTTAATGGACACTTCACTCTCCTGTCAGTTTGTCGTCAGTACTGTCCATGGTGTTAATGGACACTTCACTCTCCTGTCAGTTTGTCGTCAGTACTGTCCATGGTGTTAATGGACACTTCACTCTCCTGTCAGTTTGTCGTCAGTACTGTCCATGGTGTTAATGGACACTTCACTCTCCTGTCAGTTTGTCGTCAGTACTGTCCATGGTGTTAATGGACACTTCACTCTCCTGTCAGTTTGTCGTCAGTACTGTCCATGGTGTTAATGGACACTTCACTCTCCTGTCAGTTTGTCGTCAGTACTGTCCATGGTGTTAATGGACACTTCACTCTCCTGTCAGTTTGTCGTCAGTACTGTCCATGGTGTTAATGGACACTTCACTCTCCTGTCAGTTTGTCGTCAGTACTGTCCATGGTGTTAATGGACACTTCACTCTCCTGTCAGTTTGTCGTCAGTACTGTCCATGGTGTTAATGGACACTTCACTCTCCTGTCAGTTTGTCGTCAGTACTGTCCATGGTGTTAATGGACACTTCACTCTCCTGTCAGTTTGTCGTCAGTACTGTCCATGGTGTTAATGGACACTTCACTCTCCTGTCAGTTTGTCGTCAGTACTGTCCATGGTGTTAATGGACACTTCACTCTCCTGTCAGTTTGTCGTCAGTACTGTCCATGGTGTTAATGGACACTTCACTCTCCTGTCAGTTTGTCGTCAGTACTGTCCATGGTGTTAATGGACACTTCACTCTCCTGTCAGTTTGTCGTCAGTACTGTCCATGGTGTTAATGGACACTTCACTCTCCTGTCAGTTTGTCGTCAGTACTGTCCATGGTGTTAATGGACACTTCACTCTCCTGTCAGTTTGTCGTCAGTACTGTCCATGGTGTTAATGGACACTTCACTCTCCTGTCAGTTTGTCGTCAGTACTGTCCATGGTACCTGATTGATATGGTTCAGTTAGTCGTCAGTACTGTCCATGGTGTTAATGGACACTTCACTCTCCTGCCAGTTTGTCGTCAGTACTGCCCATGGTGTTTATGGACACTTCACTCTCCTGTCAGTCTGTCGTCAGTACTGTCCATGGTGTTAATGGACACTTCACTCTCCTGTCAGTTTGTCGTCAGTACTGTCCATGGTGTTAATGGACACTTCACTCTCCTGTCAGTTTGTCGTCAGTACTGTCCATGGTGTTAATGGACACTTCACTCTCCTGTCAGTTTGTCGTCAGTACTGTCCATGGTGTTAATGGACACTTCACTCTCCTGTCAGTTTGTCGTCAGTACTGTCCATGGTGTTAATGGACACTTCACTCTCCTGTCAGTTTGTCGTCAGTACTGTCCATGGTGTTAATGGACACTTCACTCTCCTGTCAGTTTGTCGTCAGTACTGTCCATGGTGTTAATGGACACTTCACTCTCCTGTCAGTTTGTCGTCAGTACTGTCCATGGTGTTAATGGACACTTCATTCTCCTGTCAGTTTGTCGTCAGTACTGTCCATGGTGTTAATGGACACTTTCATTTGTTTTGGGATCTTCTCACGTTACGTCGACAACAAAATGTTTCCAAAAACTTATCACGAAAACGTTTTCCTGATAAGCCATACATAATGAAATTCAAAGAATGATTCAGCTGAGTGGCCACGTATGCGATGGTATCGGCAACTGGGATCAGTTCTTGTATAGCAACCAAGTTTTCGCTGTAAATCATTCCGTACACGGATATAAAGACGAACGGAAGAAATGTGACGATAAAGAAGGTCGTAACTGTAAAAAGCATGGTAATTGATCTCCTGGTGGAATCCTTCATGTTGGCTATTGAAGATGAAACATTCCCACTGTTTGCAGTCAGATTGTGTCTCCTTCTAGCTGCCTTGTAGATACCCTGGATAGTAAGAGTGTTGAGGGCACATATTAAACAGAAAGGAATCAGAACATAGCTACACGTATCTATATAGATGCTGTATTTAAAGCAATAGTCATTGGTGAATTCTGGAATAACACATGAGGAGCCTTCTTCATCCCATTTGAAACAAATGATCGGAAAATTGACAGCAACAATAACAAGAAAGACCGTACAGATGTAAATAAGCGCACGCCTTCTGGTACAATACTTGATGGCATTAAGGGGGTGGCAGACTGCAACATAGCGATCGAAAGTTACGGCTACCGTTATCCAGGAGGATAGATGCGAGAATATTAATGCCAAGGCGAATTCCGCAGAGCACAACCATTTGACGTCGATCTTATAATTCTCTAGTTTAGTGAAATCCAGCAAATTGGTGATCGCGTCGCAAATTGACAAAGACATGTCAGATAAGGCGAGAAATGTAAGGTACAAGTAGAACGAAGATATTTTCGATAGCTGGAACAATACCACAGACGAAAGGGAATTACCCACAATCCCTAGGAAAGAATTCATCCAAATGAAGATTCCATAACCGTAAGAGTCCATTCAAGAAATGATTTCGTTATCATGGTCGGTATAATTGTTGACGGGACCACTTCCATTGAATATGTGTGATGTTTGATTTTGAAGACGAATATTTTGGCTTCCCATGATTCCACTGAAAGTTGAAAAATTCAATGCGAATTAATTATATTCTTTGAAAAGTTATGTTTTATTTCAACCCATTTTCAGCTCACCTGGCCCGAAGGGCCAAGTGAGTTTATGCCGAGGTGCGGCGTCCGTCCGGGGTCAACGTTTTACTTTAAACAATTTCTTCTCAATAAATAAGAGGCTTAGGGTTACAGTATTTGGCCAGTAGGATGCTGGGATGTAGGGCTGCCAAGTTTGTTCAAGGTAGCAGGGGTCAAATATGTTTTAAGCCTTAACCTACTTCTTCTTAATAACAAAGAGGTCTAGGATGATTAAATTTGACCAATAAAATGCTGGGATAAATGACTACCAAATTTGTTCGAAGTAATGACCTCTCCAATTTTCAAGGTAATAGGAGTCAAATTTGTTAAAATATTTTAACAGCTTCTTCTGTATAACCAAAGGGCCCAGGATGATGATATTTGGCAAATAATTTGCTGAGATGAGGGGCTACTAAATTTGTTCAAATGAATGACCTTGACCAATATTCAAAGTCAAAGGGGTCAATTATGTTAAAAAAAACTTACAAACGACTTTTTCTGAATAACAATTAAGCCCAGAATTATGGTATTTAACCAGTAAAATGCTTTGATAAAGAGCTACCAAGTGTGTACAAATGAAAGACTTTGACCTATATCCAAGGTCACAGGGGTCAAACATGTTTAACATCTTTAAACGACATCTTCTGAATAACCTTAGGGCTCAGAATGTTGATATCTGGCTAGTAGCATGTACGGATAAATGGCTACCAAGTTTGTTCAAAATAAGGACTTTGTCATATATTTAAGGCCTCAGGGGTCAGATATGTTGAAAATTGTTAAACCACTTCTACTTAATAACCATAAGGCCCAGAATACTGATATTTGGCCAGTAGCATGCTTGGATGAAGAATTATATTTAAAGTTGAAGACATTAACCTTTATTCAAGGTCACATGGGTCAAATATGTTTTAAACATTATTTGCACATGCAATTTCTTCTGAATAACCGAAAAGCCAAAAAAAAACATTATTTGGCCAGTAACATTTTCATTTGAATGCACTTTCAAGGTCACATTTTGCCAAAAGTGTATAGAGCTTTAAATGACCTAATCTCAAATAAAAAAGGTCTAGCGTGGTGATATTTGGCAAGTTGCATGCATGAGATGGAGGGCTATAAAAATTCTTCAACGTAATGACATTGTTCAACTTTTTAAGTCACATAGGTAAAATGTGTTAAAAACAATTAACAGATTTTTTTGAATGACTTATAACATAAATACTGATATTTGCCTGTAGCTTTATTTCAGTCCACTTTTAAGCTTACAAATGTGATATAATTATAAGGTGACCGATGCAGGCCCATTGGGTCTCTTGTTTTTAAACATAATTGAATGTGCACATTTAAATCTTAAGGATTTTAGGAAAGAACAAATCAATAAAGACAGTAGATGATTGATTCGTTCAAAAAATAACTGTATACCGGGAAATGTTCGCCTTATTCGCCATCCGAAGGCGTTACAGTGAACATCTGTAAACAACATACTAAACGTGGTGATTAAATATGAAGGGCGAATTTAATATTGGGGGGAAACGGATTTTACTGTCGAAGGGCAGAACGGACAATACTCGATCGTTTCGTTGTCTCATAAAAAAATAATTGTTTATTGGGAGCATACATATATATAATATTACGTAAGGAAACACCGAAACCTGAATCTTTCTAGTACTTTCGCACAACTTGTGCTCTTCATGTGATTTGAACTTAATTGAACTGTTAAAGAATTTACACATGCTTAATACGTCAAAAATAGAGGAGTCATAAACAAAGAACACATACAGTGGACATCTTCAATTTGCGACGTCTAAAACTGATTATAATGGATGTACTTGCGTCAATTTGCGACGTCTAGGACTGATTATAATGGATGTACTTGCGTCAATTTGCGACGTCTAGAACTGATTATAATGGATGTACTTGCGTCAATTTGCGACGTCTAGAACTGATTATAATGGATGTACTTGCGTCAATGAAATATACAGAAAAAGAAACGGAGCATATAAGAAATGCTCACGTGAATACTTTTTTCAAGAGTAAACGTTAAAACCATCAGATAGTAGATAAATTTCAATCTCAAAGTACAATATCTAGTTCCTCTGAACATATCAAACAACCGAAATTAATTATTCCCTTATACTCCAAGGCACGTTTAATTTTTTCGCTGTTCTTTTAAATTTCTTCGTGAATATTCATAAGTGGAAACATGTTAAAATTGTTATAGTTGAATGTTTTAACAAACGGTTTAACTTCTCTTTTACCTTCCCTGGTATTATTTTGGTCGTTAACTAAAGTTAAACCCTTCCCCGAAGCTCTTTGAATACCGCTTAATATAATTGTGTATGAATAGCATTGCTTTTTCGTTTATGTTTATCGCTGACTATAGTTAATAATGTAGACGCCAAACAAAAAGGGTATGGCTACTTTTGTATGTTTAGTATGACTGGAAAACCAACAATACAAATCTGTAGATATGTTTCCGCATGTTTATCAATCAAACAATCTAGAAAAAGAAGTTTATCATCACTTACTAACATAGTATACTCTCACTGTATATCCGATGTTAAGGTATTTCACTATTTCATAATAATCAGAGACATTCTTGTAAGGGAACAAGCTGATCAATTCATCATCTAAAAATCTCAAGGAACTATATATTTTTTTTAAATTGGAATACTTTTTATTTGAGCAATTTGTCATACATCTGTTCCAAATATCCTAACACCGGACTTGCAATTTGTGTAGCCCTGGTCGTACCCTAACACTGCTGGTAATGGTTACAATGTTTATAGCCCTGGCCGGACCCTAACACTGCTGGTAATGGTTACAATGTTTGTAGCCATGACCGTACCCTAACACTGTTGGTAAGGGTTACAATGTTTGTAGCCCTGGCCGTAACCTAACACTGCTGGTAATGGTTAGAATGTTTGTAGCCCTGGCCGTACCTTAACACTGCTGGTAATTGTTACAATGTTTGTAGCCCTGGCCGTACCCTAACACTGCTGGTAATGGTTACAATGTTTGTAGCCCTGGCCGTACCCTAACACTGCTGGTAATGGTTACAATGTTTGTAGCCCTGGCCGTACCCTAACACTGCTGGTAATGGTTACAATGTTTGTAGCCCTGGCCGTACCCTAACACTGCTGGTAATGGTTACAATGTTTGTAGCCCTGGCCGTACCCTAACACTGCTGGTAATGGTTACAATGTTTGTAGCCCTGGCCGTACCCTAACACTGCTGGTAATGGTTACAATGTTTGTAGCCCTGGCCGTACCCTAACACTGCTGGTAATGGTTACAATGTTTGTAGCCCTGGCCGTACCCTAACACTGCTGGTAATGGTTACAATGTTTGTAGCCCTGGCCGTACCCTAACACTGCTGGTAATGGTTACAATGTTTGTAGCCCTGGCCGTACCCTAACACTGCTGGTAATGGTTACAATGTTTGTAGCCCTGGCCGTACCCTAACACTGCTGGTAATGGTTACAATGTTTGTAGCCCTGGCCGTACCCTAACACTGCTGGTAATGGTTACAATGTTTGTAGCCCTGGCCGTACCCTAACACTGCTGGTAATGGTTACAATGTTTGTAGCCCTGGCCGTACCCTAACACTGCTGGTAATGGTTACAATGTTTGTAGCCCTGGCCGTACCCTAACACTGCTGGTAATGGTTACAATGTTTGTAGCCCTGGCCGTACCCTAACACTGCTGGTAATGGTTACAATGTTTGTAGCCCTGGCCGTACCCTAACACTGCTGGTAATGGTTACAATGTTTGTAGCCCTGGCCGTACCTTAACACTGCTGGTAATCGTTACAATGTTTGTAGCCCTGGCCGGACCCTAACACTGCTGGTAATGGTTACAATGTTTGTAGCCCTGGCCGTACCCTAACACTGCTGGTAATGGTTACAGTGTTTGTAGCCCTGGCCGGACCCTAACACTGCTGGAAATGGTTACAATGTTTGTAGCCCTGGCCGTACCCTAACACTGCTGGTAATCGTTACAATGTTTGTAGCCCTGGCCGCACCCTAACACTGCTGGTAATGGTTACAATGTTTGTGGCCTTGGCCGTACCCTAACACTGCTGGTAATGGTTACAATTTATGTAGCCCTGGCCGTACCCTACCACTGCTGGTAATCGTTACAATGTTTGTAGCCCTGGCCGCACCCTAACACTGCTGGTAATGGTTACAATGTTTGTGGCCTTGGCCGTACCCTAACACTGCTGGTAATGGTTACAATTTATGTAGCCCTGGCCGTACCCTACCACTGCTGGTAATCGTTACAATGTTTGTAGCCCTGGCCGCACCCTAACACTGCTGGTAATGGTTACAATGTTTGTGGCCTTGGCCGTACCCTAACACTGCTGGTAATGGTTACAATTTATGTAGCCCTGGCCGTACCCTACCACTGCTGGTAATTGTTTCAATGTTTGTAGCCCTTGCCATACCCTAACACTGCTGGTAATGGTTACAATGTTTGTGGCCCTGGCCGTACCCTAACACTGCTGGTAATGGTTACAATTTATATAGCCCTGGCCGTACCCTACCACTGCTGGTAATGGTTACAATGTTTGTGGCCCTGGCCGTACCCTGACACTGCTGGTAATGGTTACAATGTTTGTGGCGCTGGCCGTACCCTAACACTGCTGGTAATGGGTACAATGTTTGTAGCCCTGGCCGTACCCTAACACTGCTGGTAATGGTTACATTGTTTGTAGCCCTGGCCGTACCCTAACACTGCTGGTAATGGTTACAATTTATGTAGCCCTGGCCGTACCCTACCACTCCTGGTCATTGTTTCAATGTTTGTAGCCCTTGCCATACCCTAACACTGCTGGTAATGGTTACAATGTGTGTAGCCTTAGCCGTACCCTACCACTGCTGGTAATGGTTACAATGTTTTTGGCCCTGGCCGTACCCTAACACTGCTGGTAATGGTTACAGTGTTTGTAGCCATGACCGTACCCTACCACTGCTGGTAATGGTTACAATGTTTGTGGCCCTGGTCGTACCCTAAAACTGATATCTCTGCAGACCATTCTACACTGCCTTGATACCTAAATCATGTGGTATGTAAGTGTAATGGTTAACCACATCAAACGAAACATCTTTATAACCAAGTGTCACTGCCTTCGGTAAACAAAACAACAAGTGAAAATTCATGATGGGTGTTTTAAGAATAGCGAAGGTAAAACCCTAAATGACGTCACAATTCAAATATATTCAAATTGCCTTAAGAGCCCAAATATGGGCGAAAGTACTAGCGAGATTTAGTCTTCAGTCTTCTGTTGTTTTTTGTTTATTTCTACGATTAGATTGACTTTTAAATGTTTACTATTGTATTTTTTTAATAAACGACAATGATCAAGGTGTGAATTTTAATTCAAAATTATTGTGATACGCATGGAAATGAACTGTGCGCCCCTCTTCACCAAGTATATTTTGTTTTAATTTAAATCTGTGATAAGATATGTAACAGAGACCTTGCCAAATCCATTCATTATGTTTATAGATATAGCAAGTAATTAAGAAAAATGAATTTAGCGATGAATGCGATGTATTAAATTAAAAGACATGTATTGATCACGTTCAACTTATTGTGAATACCACAGTTTAAATGATAGATGCTGAATCCGGGCAGACAATTTTTTGAGAGGTGCAAATTGATGAAGACCCGAGGTTATGTCAGCATAGTCTCATTTTCAAATATTCCTGTTTGGCGCTTACCCCTTTTAAAACCTTGCCAAACCTCCTTGCCATTGGTAATTCATATGTTGTTCAAGGTTAATCTTCATCAACCCTCATCTCTTGAAATCATGGTTGTAAGATTGTCTGTTAGCAGTCAGCACCTCACACAGAAATCGTGATATCTGAGCAAGTTCTTGATTACCGAATAAACAGCATCATGTAAACACCAAGTTTGGGATGCAGCGATTTTCGTACAAACAAATACTTTAAAAATCACAACAAATAACATAAATGTGCTCACCTTAAACGGTTCAAGACTCAGTCGATTTCTACACCTTAAACGGTTCAAGACTCAGTCGATTTCTAAAGACGTGCTGAAATATCAGGCTGACAGTTGATCTTACTAAGGTAAGAAGTTGAAAACTCTGACTCAGTTCGTTAAAATACTGAAATGGTTGCCGATTAACTACTGATACGGTCCGTCGGTATAACCCGTTGTTATGTTTGGAGTTTGTTTTGTGGTCTAATGATATATCAGTGCTCGAGCAACACAATCTGCAGTCATATCACGTGGTTATGTTTAAAGGCTCTTATTGGTCCAATATCACTGCTCGAGGAGCACAACCTGTGGTCTTATCACATGGTAGGTTTCAGGGATATAATTGGTCAACTGTCAGAGGACATTAATGCAAATTATTTGAAATTAAATATCGAGCTTTTCATATTAAAATATCGTGTGGTGGGCAGTGATTAATTTTGTTTTATTCAGATCTTTTGCGACGAGTCCAACAGACCGACCTCGATCTCATTTCATTGTAACCACTACAGTTTAACGACTGCTGCGGACGATATGATACTAACGACGTCACGTATTGTATTGTTAATCTGAGATTTTTCCGGCGGAAAATCAGATATACTTAAGATATAATGGCTTATATCATATCACATATGACAAGCCTCCCGTCTAATTAAATGAAGCTCTCATAAGCTGTGAGATATATCGGAACATTTTCTGGGACAAACAATTTACATTGACAAGATGGCAAAATCATTGTTCGAAACAGATCTTGTGGCAAAACTTCTGTACCAAGACTGTCAGAGCTTGCCAACTACTCCGACCCGCCGTCTAAACCACGCAAAGTAACACCCGAGATATCCACTAAATCAGTCCATCCCTCCAGTCATGGAACCCCAATACGTGCAACAGCCCACTCCTGGACCCCGGGTAATAAAAGTGGACATCGTCAGTCAGCTTCTACACAGTCCGGTAACACATCTACTGGACATCGTCAGTCAGCTTCTACACAGTCCGGTAACACATCTACTGGACATCGTCAGTCAGCTTCTACACAGTCCGGTAACACATCTACTGGACATCGTCAGTCAGCTTCTACACAGTCCGGTAACACATCTACTGGACATCGTCAGTCAGCTTCTACACAGTCCGGTAACACATCTACTGGACATCGTCAGTCAGCTTCTACACAGTCCGGTAACACATCTACTGGACATCGTCAGTCAGCTTCTACACAGTCCGGTAACACATCTACTGGACATCGTCAGTCAGCTTCTACACAGTCCGGTAACACATCTACTGGACATCGTCAGTCAGCTTCTACACAGTCCGGTAACACATCTACTGGACATCGTCAGTCAGCTTCTACACAGTCCGGTAACACATCTACTGGACATCGTCAGTCAGCTTCTACACAGTCCGGTAACACATCTACTGGACATCGTCAGTCAGCTTCTACACAGTCCGGTAACACATCTACTGGACATCGTCAGTCAGCTTCTACACAGTCCGGTAACACATCTACTGGACATCGTCAGTCAGCTTCTACACAGTCCGGTAACACATCTACTGGACATCGTCAGTCAGCTTCTACACAGTCCGGTAACACATCTACTGGACATCGTCAGTCAGCTTCTACACAGTCCGGTAACACATCTACTGGACATCGTCAGTCAGCTTCTACACAGTCCGGTAACACATCTACTGGACATCGTCAGTCAGCTTCTACACAGTCCGGTAACACATCTACTGGACATCGTCAGTCAGCTTCTACACAGTCCGGTAACACATCTACTGGACATCGTCAGTCAGCTTCTACACAGTCCGGTAACACATCTACTGGACATCGTCAGTCAGCTTCTACACAGTCCGGTAACACATCTACTGGACATCGTCAGTCAGCTTCTACACAGTCCGGTAACACATCTACTGGACATCGTCAGTCAGCTTCTACACAGTCCGGTAACACATCTACTGGACATCGTCAGTCAGCTTCTACACAGTCCGGTAACACATCTACTGGACATCGTCAGTCAGCTTCTACACAGTCCGGTAACACATCTACTGGACATCGTCAGTCAGCTTCTACACAGTCCGGTAACACATCTACTGGACATCGTCAGTCAGCTTCTACACAGTCCGGTAACACATCTACTGGACATCGTCAGTCAGCTTCTACACAGTCCGGTAACACATCTACTGGACATCGTCAGTCAGCTTCTACACAGTCCGGTAACACATCTACTGGACATCGTCAGTCAGCTTCTACACAGTCCGGTAACACATCTACTGGACATCGTCAGTCAGCTTCTACACAGTCCGGTAACACATCTACTGGACATCGTCAGTCAGCTTCTACACAGTCCGGTAACACATCTACTGGACATCGTCAGTCAGCTTCTACACAGTCCGGTAACACATCTACTGGACATCGTCAGTCAGCTTCTACACAGTCCGGTAACACATCTACTGGACATCGTCAGTCAGCTTCTACACAGTCCGGTAACACATCTACTGGACATCGTCAGTCAGCTTCTACACAGTCCGGTAACACATCTACTGGACATCGTCAGTCAGCTTCTACACAGTCCGGTAACACATCTACTGGACATCGTCAGTCAGCTTCTACACAGTCCGGTAACACATCTACTGGACATCGTCAGTCAGCTTCTACACAGTCCGGTAACACATCTACTGGACATCGTCAGTCAGCTTCTACACAGTCCGGTAACACATCTACTGGACATCGTCAGTCAGCTTCTACACAGTCCGGTAACACATCTACTGGACATCGTCAGTCAGCTTCTACACAGTCCGGTAACACATCTACTGGACATCGTCAGTCAGCTTCTACACAGTCCGGTAACACATCTACTGGACATCGTCAGTCAGCTTCTACACAGTCCGGTAACACATCTACTGGACATCGTCAGTCAGCTTCTACACAGTCCGGTAACACATCTACTGGACATCGTCAGTCAGCTTCTACACAGTCCGGTAACACATCTACTGGACATCGTCAGTCAGCTTCTACACAGTCCGGTAACACATCTACTGGACATCGTCAGTCAGCTTCTACACAGTCCGGTAACACATCTACTGGACATCGTCAGTCAGCTTCTACACAGTCCGGTAACACATCTACTGGACATCGTCAGTCAGCTTCTACACAGTCCGGTAACACATCTACTGGACATCGTCAGTCAGCTTCTACACAGTCCGGTAACACATCTACTGGACATCGTCAGTCAGCTTCTACACAGTCCGGTAACACATCTACTGGACATCGTCAGTCAGCTTCTACACAGTCCGGTAACACATCTACTGGACATCGTCAGTCAGCTTCTACACAGTCCGGTAACACATCTACTGGACATCGTCAGTCAGCTTCTACACAGTCCGGTAACACATCTACTGGACATCGTCAGTCAGCTTCTACACAGTCCGGTAACACATCTACTGGACATCGTCAGTCAGCTTCTACACAGTCCGGTAACACATCTACTGGACATCGTCAGTCAGCTTCTACACAGTCCGGTAACACATCTACTGGACATCGTCAGTCAGCTTCTACACAGTCCGGTAACACATCTACTGGACATCGTCAGTCAGCTTCTACACAGTCCGGTAACACATCTACTGGACATCGTCAGTCAGCTTCTACACAGTCCGGTAACACATCTACTGGACATCGTCAGTCAGCTTCTACACAGTCCGGTAACACATCTACTGGACATCGTCAGTCAGCTTCTACACAGTCCGGTAACACATCTACTGGACATCGTCAGTCAGCTTCTACACAGTCCGGTAACACATCTACTGGACATCGTCAGTCAGCTTCTACACAGTCCGGTAACACATCTACTGGACATCGTCAGTCAGCTTCTACACAGTCCGGTAACACATCTACTGGACATCGTCAGTCAGCTTCTACACAGTCCGGTAACACATCTACTGGACATCGTCAGTCAGCTTCTACACAGTCCGGTAACACATCTACTGGACATCGTCAGTCAGCTTCTACACAGTCCGGTAACACATCTACTGGACATCGTCAGTCAGCTTCTACACAGTCCGGTAACACATCTACTGGACATCGTCAGTCAGCTTCTACACAGTCCGGTAACACATCTACTGGACATCGTCAGTCAGCTTCTACACAGTCCGGTAACACATCTACTGGACATCGTCAGTCAGCTTCTACACAGTCCGGTAACACATCTACTGGACATCGTCAGTCAGCTTCTACACAGTCCGGTAACACATCTACTGGACATCGTCAGTCAGCTTCTACACAGTCCGGTAACACATCTACTGGACATCGTCAGTCAGCTTCTACACAGTCCGGTAACACATCTACTGGACAACGATAAACACTTTAAGGTATGTGTGTTGTTGTTTATTATATATAATTCTAATATAAGCTCCATAAGCTGTTACTCAATACTCATGACTGATATAAGTAGCATTCAAATATATTATACCAGGTAAAAAATGTACAATATAGTTAAAACAAAACAACCACAAAGATGGTACAATTTGTATCATTATACATAATCTTTTAATTAGTGTTTTTTTTTTGTTTTTGTTTTTTGTTAAATACCCACAATCATAAAATGACAATCAAATGTGGTTATAAGAAATGTTATCCGAAACCCCTAAAGTCTGTTTTACTACAATTTGCCTATAGAATTTCCAGATCACCTTATCCAGTATATCACTGTCGTCTAATTATGTAAACAGGTAAAACTGCAAATAATAGTTAACTTGATTTTGTCATAAAGTACCCTATAGGTCATGTTATGCCCATTTGCTTGCTTACAAATTAATAGGTAACGCCACATACCTTTGAAAATTGAATTTCATTCCCATCACATATAATCGATAACATTCCCTGTGTTTATATTCCATATAGTGTACATACCATTAGATGGCATGACTGGTATAACCATACATCTCATATATATTTATCTACGGCGAGCAATAATAAGTGAAATGCCTGCTCTCTGCTATACAAATATAATTTACTTCCTACATATCTATAAGGACAATGGTTCATTGTTTAATATGATACACGTAGGTATTGGGTCCTTGAGACCTTTTACTTTTCTAAATACTCGAATGTCAAAAGGATATATTAACAGACGTTACTGTATAAAAGTAAGCAAACATGGATGTGCCATAGGTGTACCGTTGAACTCGTATCAGTGTCGATAGGTTCAGGGGTGTATTAGGGGTTCATCTGTGTCTCTATATAATAAAAGGGATATTTGATACAAGAAGTATTTTGTACATAAACTGCTTGATATCTGCTAAAAGTATTATTTCGTGTGTTAAGGGTATGCCATCAAAGTAAATGATGTATTAACTTGGTACCAGTTATGATCTATTCACTAAAAAATGACGTTTTTTATTGTGTGCAAGTAACTGAATTACTTCGTATGTATGTATGTATGTATTTACAACCTTATATTTACACGCAGGGTTTGTTAAAAAGTTTTGTATGTCACGTTTAATTTTGGACATGAATTGCTGTCTATTCAAACCTGAAGAACGATAATATATTATCAATACCTATTATAAATTATTCCTAATAATATTATTGTACTATCAATTTCTTGTGTCATATTGTCATATGAACTAGTTAATAAAATGTGTATCATAATAATTCATTACAGAATATGTATTATTTAATGATCGGTAGCTCCACACTCTGATTTGATTCTGTACCATCCGATCAAATCCGTCAATCGGAAGGATACCGCCTGATCCATGTCACTGACCCCTGAGTTCGTGAAAATGCATAGGTTGTTATGTAGAATAATTCTACACTAACCCTAACCCTAACGTCAGGTCTATTGTATAGACAGGTCGCCAGCTCTATCGTGTAATCAGCATACGATGTTATGTAGAATGGTTCTACACTAATCCTAACCCTAAAGTCAGGTCTATTGTATAGAGAGGTCGCAAGCTCTATCGTGTAATCAGCATACGATGTTATGTAGAATGGTTCTACACTAACCCTAACCCTAAAGTCAGGTCTATTGTATAGAGAGGTCGCCAGCTCTATCGTGTAATCAGCATACGATGTTATGTAGAATGGTTCTACACTAACCCTAACCCTAAAGTCAGGTCTATTGTATAGAGAGGTCGCCAGCTCTATCGTGTAATCAGCATACGATGTTATGTAGAATGGTTCTACACTAACCCTAACCCTAAAGTCAGGTCTATTGTATAGAGAGGTCGCCAGCTCTATCGTGTAATCAGCATACGATGTTATGTAGAATGGTTCTACACTAACCCTAACCCTAAAGTCAGGTCTATTGTATAGAGAGGTCGCCAGCTCTATCGTGTAATCAGCATACGATGTTATGTAGAATGGTTCTACACTAACCCTAACCCTAAAGTCAGGTCTATTGTATAGAGAGGTCGCCAGCTCTATCGTGTAATCAGCATACGATGTTATGTAGAATGGTTCTACACTAACCCTAACGTCAGGTCTGTTGTATAGAGAGGTCGCCAGCTCTATCGTGTTATCAGCATACGATGTTATGTAGAATGGTTCTACACTAACCCTAACCCTAAAGTCAGGTCTATTGTATAGAGAGGTCGCCAGCTCTATCGTGTTATCAGCATACGATGTTATGTAGAATGGTTCTACACTAACCCTAACCCTAAAGTCAGGTCTATTGTATAGAGAGGTCGCCAGCTCTATCGTGTTATCAGCATACGATGTTATGTAGAATGGTTCTACACTAACCCTAACCCTAAAGTCAGGTCTATTGTATAGAGAGGTCGCCAGCTCTATCGTGTTATCAGCATACGATGTTATGTAGAATGGTTCTACACTAACCCTAACCCTAAAGTCAGGTCTATTGTATAGAGAGGTCGCCAGGATGTATTTGCTTCATATGCGTTTTCTTTTTGACAATGGATTAAATAACAAGCTATCTTGGTGCTGTAACGGCAGGGAATGACTCACTTCTTTATGCATGTTTATGTATCGCTAGTGTCTCTCTGAATTTATTCTCTCTGAATTTGCACTATATTTTTATTATATTATATACATTATCCATATGCGGTGATATTCACCCGAACCCCAGTCAACACAACTCCAACATCCACCTAGATTTTATTTCTATTTGTCATATTAATATTTGTTCGTTAAGGAACAAAACTCATATTATTGATGCTGAGTTCTCCGGATACGTTCCTTTACCAATATTTCAGTTATATAACGCCAGTTTTTTCCCGAAACTGATGTCTGAATGGAATACTCAAACTTGCCTGTTTCCTTAGGCAAAGGTCACTCAATTTTGTATCAATGGTGGGTGTGGCCCCTTTTGAGGTAAAGGAGCGGGCCCAATAGGAGAAACAGAAGTAAAACCTGTAAAACCTTCTTCTATCGTAGGGATGAAAACATATTATGTTAATTTAGTCTGGAGCATCTTTAGGCCAAGGGGATTCAATTTTGTAAAAACGGTAGGTGTTGCCCCCTGGGGGGCAGAGGGACGAAGCCGAATAGGAGAAATAGTGGTAAACCTTTAAAATCCTTCTTCTAGCATAGGGATTAAGGGATTTCATCCAAATTTGGTCTCCTTGGAGTGGAGGAGCGGGGTCCAATAGGGGAAACATAGCACATTCTTTAAAATCCTTCTTTTCCTGAAGGAATAACAGGATTATGTCCAATTGCATATAAATATAACCCCTGACTTACCATGTAATACCCCCCCCACACACACACACCTTGTTCTTTCTTCCATTTCATCTAAACTGGTCTGTTTTACATCTGATGTAATATTAGCAAAATAAAGATCACTGTTTATCTCAACAAGGTCCTTGATCTTGATGTTAGTTCACTTGGCCAGGTGAACTAACATCAAGATCAAGGACCTTGTTGAGATAAACAGTGATCTTGATTTTGCTTATGAACTAGTTCATTTTGCTTATGCCGTCCGTCGTCTGGCGTCAATATTTTACTTTAAACAACTTCTTCTGAATAATCAAAATGCCCAGGGTGATGATATTTGTTTGATAAGTTTGTTCAAATAAATGACCTTTACTTATATTCAAGTTCACAGGGGTCAAATATGTTTAAAAAATGTAAGCAACCTATCGGCGCCCCAAACAGACTCAACAACATTATTACTAGACCCTTTAAGAACCTCTGTACATAAAATCAACATCTTAACACTTTTATTAAGTGAACGGTGAGCCATTACAAAACTTTAAACCAAACTTTAACTTTAGATTTTGGCCAAGATAGTTAAGTCGAAATCATGTCAAGGGTCAAATATGTTAAAAACTTTAAACAACTCCTTCTTAATAACCAAAATGCCTAGGGTGATGATACTTGGACAGTAGCATGCTGGTATAAAGGGCTACCAAGTTTGTTCAAATGAATGACCTTCATCCATTTTCAGGGTCACAGGGGTGAATTATCTTTTAAAATCGTTTAACAACTTCTTCTGAATAACTAAGAGGCCTAGGAGAATGATATTTGGACAGTAACATGCTAGGATGAAGGGCTTCCAAGTTTGTTCAAATTAATGACCTTGTCAAATGATTAAGGTCACAGGAGTCAAATATGTTTAAAACCTTTAAACAAATTCTTCTGAATAACCAAGAGGCCTAGGATGATGATATTTGGCCAGTAACATGCTAGGATGAAGGGCTTCCAAGTTTGTTTAAATTAATGACCTTTTCAAATATTTAAGGTCACAGGAGTCAAATATGTTTAAAACCTTTAAACAACTTCTTCTGAATAACCAAGAGGCATAGGATGATGATATTTGGCCATTAACATGCTAGGATGAAGGGCTAACAAGTTTATTAAAATGAATGACGTTTACTTATATTCAAGGTCACAGGTATCAAATATGTTTAAACCTTTAAACAACTTCTTCTGAATAACTAAAAATCATAGGATGATGGTTTTAGGCGAGTAGCATGCTGTGATGAAGGGCTACCAGGTTTGTTCAAATGAATGACCTTGACTTATATTCAAGTTTAGAGGGGTCAAATATGTTTAAAACCCTTAAACAACTTCCTCTGAATAACCAAGAGGCCTAGGATTATGATGTTTAGCCAATAACATGCTAGGATGAAGGGCTACCAAGTTTGTTCAAATGAATGACCTTCGTCCATTTTCAAGGTCACATGGTTATATTGTCTTAAAAATCTTAAAACAATATTTTAGCTCACCTGGCACGAAGTGCCAAGTTCGCTTATGCCGTGGTGCGGCGTCCGTCGTCCGTCCGTCCGTCGTCCGTCGTCCGGTGTCAATATTTTACTTTAAACGACTTCTTCTTAATAACCGAAAGGCCTAGGGTGTCGATATATGGTCAGAAGCAAACTGGGATGAAGGGCTACAAAGTTTGTTCAAATTAATGACCCTTCACCCATTTTCAAGGTCACAGGGGTCAAATATGTTAAAAACTTTAAACATCTTCTTCTCGATAACCAAACTGCCCAGGTATATGATATTTGACCAGTAGCATGCTTGGGTAAAGGGCTACCAAGTTTGTTCAAATGAATGACCTTCAATTATATTCAAGGTCACAGGGGTCAATTGTCTTAAAAAACCTTTAAACAACTTCTTCTGAATAACCAAACTGCCGAAGGTGATGATATTTGGCCAGTAGCATGCTGAGATGAAGGGCTACAAAGTTTGTTCAAATGAATGACCTTCACCCTTATTCAAGGTCACAGGGGTCAAATATGTTAAAAACTTTAAACATCTTCTTCTCGATAACCAAATTGCCCAGGGATATGATATTTGCCAGTAGCAAGCTTGGGTGAAGGGCTACCAAGTTTGTTCAAATGAATCACCTTGACCAACTTTCAAGGTCATAGGGGTCAAATGTCTTTAAACATCTTTCAACAACTTCTCCTCAATAACCAAAAGGCCCAGGGTACTGATATTGGGCCTGTAGCATGCTGAGATGAAGGGCTACCAAGTTTGGTTAAATGAATGACCTTGACCAACTATCAAGGTCACAGGGGTCAAATGTCTTTAAATCTTCAAACGACTTCTTTTAAATAATCAAAAAGTCCAGGGTACTGAAATTTGGGCTGTCGCATGCTGGAATGAAGGACTACCAAGTTTGTTTAAATGAATGACCTTGACTAACTTTCAAGGTCACAGGGGTCAAATATATTAAAATCTTCAAACAACTTCTTCTCAATAACCAAAAGGCCTAGGGTACTGATATTGGGCATGTAGCTTGATGGGATGAAGGGCTACCAAGTTCGTCAAATGAATGACCTTGACCCACTCTCAACCTAATGTCCTTGTTTGACATTCAAGGTCACAGGCGTCATATGTTTAAATCTTTTATAGGTTCTTATGAATCAAAAACTGATATTCTGCCTGTAGCTGTATTTTAGTCCACTTTTAAGGTTATAAGTGTGAGATTAATACCAGGTGAGCGATGCAGGCCCATTGGGCCTCTTGTTATAAGTTGCCATCATTTTCAGGAGAGGGTGATAGCACTTTTGAGCTATGGCAGTATGAGGTGCAGTGTTTGATAAAGTCGGGGAAGCATTTAGAAGTTATTGGACAGTCCATAGGGAGATCATTACGAGGTACTGCAGCAAATGTTGTTATGACATTGGGACCACGAGCAAAGCCGGACATGATTATCACCAAGCTTCGAAGTCTGTATGGTGTTGTCATTACTTGAAAATGTTTACTCCTCACATCAGATGTCCGATGAGAATGTGGCAGGTTGGGCATGCAGACTGGAAGGCCTTTTGACTCGTGCCATTCAAGCAGATACATCGCAAGATACTGTCATCCATGTATGAAGTGGTGGGAACACATCTTCAACAGTTTTTGTCTGCGGGAGTCATTCGTCCATTCCATAGTCCATTTGCCTCGGATATTGTCCTTGTCAGGAAGAATGACGGTTCTTTGCGAATGTGCGTAGATTTCAGGCAGTCATCTTCCTACCTCTTGCCCACAGAGTTTCCAACTCCCCTTGATGACTCATCTGTTGTTTGTCGGCAAACTCTTTCCGTAACTTGTCTGTCTGTAATTGATGCTGGTGTTCCCTCTCTCTCCTTTCACTCGCATGTCTAACCAGACATGCCTTATACCTAGCAATTACAGCCTCCCCATCTTGGTGGGATGCCTCAACTTGTCCGACGCCCCCAGTCCCTGAGACCGGCTCAAGTGGTTCACAGGTGATAACACTCTGATTGAGAAGTGGGTCCCAAATGGTACTGGGGATGTTAGGTATTTGCTTCAGCTTCCCCAGAGTTATCTCTCCACATTCCTTCCTTTTCTTCAAGATAGCCTCAGCCCTGACATCTTGAATCTTTGGGATAGATGTTAATTCCTCCAATGAGGCTGTATTCATATTAATTGCATCCATAATCAATATGACAATATGACAAAATGTATGACTCGGCTATGTTAAATAAAATGTTGATGAGGTTACCTCACCTAACAAATATAAATAACTAAAAGTGACTTACAGAAATAACAATAACACAGATATTAAAAACTGAAAACAAAGGCAGAAAAATTGATGTTTTGAATGACTGATGAGGATACCTCACCTAGTCACCACACCTTCTTCAATATTACCTTACCTACGGCACCTCCAACAGCTCCTCCTGGTCTACTGAAATCTGTAGAACATCTGTGGTTGAGTGCTCAGAAGGTTTATTGACAACTTTATTGTCTTCATCTACACACCTTTCGCCGTTGTCATCAATGAGGTATTTGATCCAGCACAAACTCAAATAGGTACCCGGGTGTACCCCATAAGACAGCAGGGATATTTTGAGTGGATATTTTGATTTGGCCTTGCCCCTAGATTTTGATTCCTGATCAGAAACTGACTGAATGTCAGGGTGTTTTGCCCAATCTTCAGATTCAAAGTAAGTATTTATCGTTGAGGTTTGCGACCTGAGAAGAAATCAGCTTATCCTCCTCAATAAAAAGGTATGGATTCCTATAATTCCTGATCCTATTCCATACTGCCGATGAATTGGTTGGAATTTCCACAAATTTTAGTTCCACTGCTCCAGGATACTGGTTAACAACGACCCTCCTAAATTCTGCCAAAATACTTGCCACAGTGTTCTTTCCATTCGGGTCCCTTATTCTAATACATTTATGTCTTTTTAGAGCCTTTTGAATTCGATGTTTAACTAAATGGGCGAGTGACGGTGTCGTAGCTCCTACAATACACCACAGTTCCAAAGGAAAACACTCATTTTTAACGTGGTACTGCTTTCTGAGTGTAAATCCCTTACTGTCAGAAACCAAAATCGGTTTCCTAATAGGCTTATTTGCCGGTCTGCTCCGTATATATTCCTGTTCCTGTACAGTTTTCATCATGTAATACAGTGACAAATAATAATATATTTGTATTCAATTTAGAAAACGGCTGGTAAGGGTGCCTCACCTAGCCAGACCAAAAACACAAAAACATAAATTCAAATATGGCGCCCACCGACGTCACAACTCTCCGCTGTGAAAAGTGACATAACACAGCGGAAGAAAACCTTCTGACATCAGTTGTTGTGGGTTCACATGTTCAAGACTGTTACCTGAGTGGGTCGGTATCTTGACCTTGTCCAGTTAGAAGAACTGTCTGAAGAGCTCGAAGACCGTCAGCGCGGAAGTCAGGCGTCACTACCTTGCAGGGGAACCGGACGCCAGACCATCAATTCCGTATCCAATGAATATAAATCCAAAAACAACAATACTATACAGAGACAGTGTCATATTTTCCCAGTTTTTATCGAATCTCCCAAAAGTCTTTTAAAACATCCTTAAACCTTGAAACTTTGTTTCTCGCAGTTTCTTGTCATACAAATATTGTTTAGACAATCAGTACTGTAAAGGTATGTTTAGGTCACCTGAGCTTTGCTTAAGTGACCTATTCTGATCGCTTTCCGTCCGTCGTCGTCCGTCGCACGTAAACTTTTTACATTTTCGACTTCTTCTCAAGAGCAAGTGGATGGAATTTGTTCAAACTTGGTCAGAATCATCCTTAATAGATGAAGCTACGAAAGGATAAAATTTGAATTCCTACCCTAATCCCAGCGACCAGGGGTAATAGAGTCAATTTTTCTCTGCATGTTTAAAGTGTAATTTCGGTACCCCAGTCCATCCGTTCTCCCTTGGGGAGGAGGTAAAGTTTACTATCGTGTATATAGTGAAATAAGACGTTTTGGTACATTTGATACATTTGCAGCAGGAAATTATTTAAACTTAGTCAGAATCATCTTTAGAGGAAGAGGGTCTTACAATGTAAAATGTGGATTCCTGCCCTATCCCCAGGAACTAGGGTCGGGCCCTAAAGGGAAAATTTACCAATACTTCAGTATCAGTCTTCAGACTCAGATGTGATACAATCAAAGTATGTGCATTGTTGAAATTTCCATCAGGGGCTTTAACTGTTTTATTAATTTCATTATCCCCGGGCCATCCTTCATCGATTGGGTAAGGTTGACTAAAGTTTATATAGGGAAACAAAACTTTTGCTTATATTTTGTCCGTTTTAGCGGGAAACTATTCAAACCTGGTTGGAATTAGTATGATGCTAGATGGCAACTAGATGGTATGAGAAAATAAGATCCTTACCCATCCCCAGGGGCTGGATGGTCGGGGACCAAGTGGGGAAATTGTTTAAGTTAAAAAAAAAATCTTCTTCATCAGACTCAGATGTTTTACAAACAAATACTCTTGAATCATGGACAGAAAGGTCCTTAGGTGCATTATCTAAATTGTAAATTTCATTACCCCTCAGGTAATCTGCTCTCCCGTGGGTTTACTAGTTTATTTAGGTAAATAACATTTTTGGTATTTGTTGTCTAATGTCGGCAAGAAATTAAGCTTTGTTGGAATAATTGTGATGAGTTGGTAATTAGACGGTATGAAAAAATAATATCTGTCTTTCCCCAAAGGGCTGGAGGGTTGGGCCAAAAAGGGGAAAATTGCTGATGTACAAGATTGAAGTTTTTTTATGGATTGAAATGCCCTTAGGTGCATTATATAAACTGTTAGTTATATTACCTTTTGGTCATCGGTTTATATAGGGGAATAACACTTCTGACTATATCTTGTCCTTTTTCAGCAAGAAATATTTCAAACTTGGTTGGAAAATAGAATGAAATAGAAATCGAATAGTATTAGAAAGGAAGATCTTGAACTATCCCAGGGGTTGGCCATAGAGGTAAATAACAATATATATTTCTCAGTAGCAAAATGGTTTATTTGAACAGTTTTTAAAGTTCTTATCCTTTAATGACATGACAAGTATTGTATTTCACTAGTTCCACATGACATCTCAACAATGAAATTGAGCTACCTATAATATAACTCAGTGGACCGCTAAGCCCCTGTGCCTCTTTTTGGCTCACCTGCCCGAAGGGCAAGTGAGCTTATGCCGTGTCGCAGCGTCCGTCGTCCGTCGTCAACTTTTTCTTTAAAACCTATCTCCTCCTAAACGCCAAAGAGGATTTCAACCAAATTTAGTCTGAAGCATCACTAATCATTTCTTAAATAGATGAGGTTGGTTCGATCCCTGAGGCCAGGGGGGCGTGGCCCTGAAGGTTAACTTAGCTAAATTTGCTTTAAAACGCATCTCCTCCTAAACACCAGAGAGCATTTCAACCAAATTTAGTCTGAAGCATCAGTAGCGATGGACATTCATTTCTTAAACAAATGAGGTTGGTTTGACCCCCGAGGCAACGGGGGCGGGGCCCTGAAGGGGAACTTAGCTTAATTTGCTTTAAAACGCATTTCCTCCTAAACACCATAGAGGATTTCAGCCAAATTTAGTCTGAAGCATCAGTAGGGATGGACATTCATTTCTTAAATAAACGAGGTTGGTTTGACCCCCGAGGCCACGGGGGCGGGGCCCTGAAGGGGAACTTAGCTTTATTTGCTTTAAAACGCATCTCCTCCGAAACGCCAGAGAAGATTTATATACCGACGACTGACGAAAGGACGCATTACATCTCCTCTATATAACGACGACTGACGAAAGAACGCATTACATCTCCTCTATATACCGACAACTGACGAAAGGACGCTTTACATCGCCTCTATGTACCGACGACTGACGAAAGGACACATTACATCTCCTCTATATGCCGACGACTGACGAAAGGACACATTACATCGCCTCTATATACCGACGACTGACGACAGGACGCTTTACATCTCCTCTATGTACCGACGACTGACGAAAGGACACATTACATCGCCTCCATATACCGACGACTGACGAAAGGACACATTACATCTCCTCTATATCCCGACGGCTGACGAAAGGACACATTACATCGCCTCCATATACCGACGACTGCCGAAAGGACACATTACATCTACTCTATATACCGACGACTGACGAAAGGACGCATTACACGCTTTACATCTCCTCTATGTACCGACGGCTGACGAAAGGACACATTACATCGCCTCCATATACCGACGACTGCCGAAAGGACACATTACATCTACTCTATATACCGACGACTGACGAAAGGACTCATTACATCTCATTATACCGACGACTGACGAAAGGGCACATTACATCGCTTCTATATACAGACGACTGACGAAAGGACGCATTACATCTCCTCTATATATCGACGACTGACGCAAGGACGCATTACATCTCATTATACCGACGACTGACGAAAGGACGCTTTACATCTCCTCTATATACCGACGACTGACGACAGGACGCTTTACATCTCCTCTATACACCGACGACTGACTAAAGGGCACATTACATCGCCTCCATATACCGACGACTGACGAAAGGACGCATTTCATCTCATTATACCGACGACTGACGAAAGGGCACATTACATCGCCTCTTTATACCGACGACTGACGAAAGGACGCATTTCATCTCCTCTATATACCGACGACTGACGACAGGACTCATGACATCTCCTCTATATACCGACGACTGACGAAATATACCGACGACTGACGAAAGGACAAATTACATCGCCTCTTTATACCGACGACTGACGAGAGGACGCTTTACATCTCCTCTATATACCGACGACTGACTAAAGGACGCATTACATCTCCTCTATATACTAACGACTGACGAAAGGACGCATTAGATCTCCTCTATATACCGACAACTGACGAAAGGACGCATTACATCGCCTCTATATACCGACGACTGACGACAGGACGCTTTACATCTCCTCTATGTACCGACGGCTGACGAAAGGACACATTACATCGCCTCCATATACCGACGACTGCCGAAAGGACACATTACATCTACTCTATATACCGACGACTGACGAAAGGACGCATTACATCGCCTCTTTATACCGACGACTAACGACAGGACGCTTTACATCTCCTCTATACACCGACGACTGACTAAAGGGCACATTACATCGCCTCCCTATACCGACGACTGACGAAAGGACGCTTTACATCTCCTCTATATACCGACGACTGACGACAGGACGCTTTACATCTCCTCTTTATACCGACGACTGACTAAAGGGCACATTACATCGCCTCCCTATACCGACGACTGACGAAAGGACGCTTTACATCTCCTCTATATACCGACGACTGACAAAAGGACGCATTACATCTCCTCTATATACTAACGACTGACGAAAGGACGCATTAGATCTCCTCTATATACCGACAACTGACGAAAGGACGCGTTACATCGCCTCTATATACCGACGACTGACAAAAGGACGCATTACATCTCCTCTATATACCGACGACTGCCGAAAGGACACATTACATCTACTCTATATACCGACGACTGACGAAAGGACTCATTACATCTCCTCTATATACCGACGACTGACGAAATATACCGACGACTGACGAAAGGACAAATTACATCTCCTCTATATACCGACGACTGACTAAAGGACGCATTACATCTCCTCTATATATCGACGACTGACGAAAGGACGCATTACATCTCATTATACCGACGACTGACGAAAGGACACATTACATCGCCTCTTTATACCGACGACTGACGACAGGACGCTTTACATCTCCTCTATATACCGACGACTGACTAAAGGGCACATTACATCGCCTCCATATACCGACGACTGACGAAAGGACGCTTTACATCTCCTCTTTACACCGACGACTGACGAAAGGACACATGACGTCTCCTCTATATACTGACGACTGACGAAAGGACACATTACATCTCCTCTATATACCGACGACTGACGAAAGGACGCATTACATCTCCTCTATATACCGACGACTGACGAAAGGACACATTACATCGCCTCTATATACTGACGACTGCCGAAAGGACACATTACATCTACTCTATATACCGACGACTGACGAAAGGACGCATTACATCTCCTCTATATAGCGACGACTGACGAAAGGACGCATTACATCTCCTTTATATACCGACGACTGACGAAAGGACGCATTACATATCCTCTATATACCGACGACTGACGAAAGGACACATTACATCTCACTGACGAAAGGACGCATTACATCTCCTCTATATAGCGACGACCGACGAAAGGACGCATTACATCTCCTTTATATACTGAAGACTGACGAAAGGACGTATGACATCTCCTCTTTATACCTATATACCGACGACAGACGAAAGGACGCATTACATCTCCTCAATATACCGACGACTGACGAAAGAACGCATTACATCTCCTCCATATACTGACGACTGACGAAAGGACACATTACATCTCCTCAATATACCGAGACTGACGAAAGGACGCATTACATCTCCTCTATATACTGAAGACTGACGAAAGAACGTATGACATCTCCTCTTTATACCGACGACTGACGAAAGGACGCATTTCATCCAATAGGTTTAGAGTTCGCTGCGCCAGAAAAAACAAACTTCTCCCTGAGAACATTGAAAAGGAACAATCCATCGTCTAGGTTTCTTTTATCAATCAATTCCTCTATATACCGACGACTGACGAAAGGACGCATTACATATCCTCTATATACCGACGACTGACAAAAGGACACATTACATCTCCTCAATATACCGACGACTCTATATACCGACGACTGACGAAAGGACGCATTACATATCCTCTATATACCGACGACTGACAAAAGGACACATTACATCTCCTCAATATACCGACGACTCTATATACCGACGACTGACGAAAGGACGCATTACATCTCTATATACTGACGACTGCCGAAAGGACACATTACATCTACTCTATATACCGACGACTGACGAAAGGACGCATTACATGTCCTCTATATAGCGACGACTGACGAAAGGACGCATTCCATCTCCTTTATATACCGACGACTGACGAAAGGACGCATTACATGTCCTCTATATAGCGACGACTGACGAAAGGACGCATTACATCTCCTCTACATCTCCTCTATATACCGACGACTGACTAAAAGACGCATTACATCTCCTCTATATACCGACGACTGCCGAAAGGACCCATTACCTCTCCTCTATATACCGACGACTGACGAAAGGACACATTGCATCTCCTCTATATACCGACGACTGACGAAAGGCCACATGACACCTCCTCTATATACCGACGACTGACGAAAGGACACATTGCATCTCCTCTATATACCGACGACTGACGAAAGGACAAATTACATCTCCTCTATATACCGACGACTGACGAAAGGACACATGACATCTCCTCTATATACCGACGACTGACGAAAGGACGCTTTACATCTCCTCTATATACTGAAGACTGACGAAAGAACGTATGACATCTCCTCTTTATACCGACGACTGACGAAAGGACGCATTTCATCCAATAGGTTTAGAGTTCGCTGCGCCAGAAAAAACAAACTTCTCCCTGAGAACATTGAAAAGGAACAATCCATCGTCTAGGTTTCTTTTATCAATCAATTCCTCTATATACCGACGACTGACGAAAGGACGCTTTACATCTCCTCTATATACTGAAGACTGACGAAAGAACGTATGACATCTCCTCTTTATACCGACGACTGACGAAAGGACACATTTCATCCAATAGGTTTAGAGTTCGCTGCGCCAGAAAAAACAAACTTCTCCCTGAGAACATTGAAAAGGAACAATCCATCGTCTAGGTTTCTTTTATCAATCAATGTTTTAATTAATATCGTAACAACATTAATAATAATTCTATATACCGACGACTGACGAAAGGACACATTGCATCTCCTCTATATACCGACGACTGACGAAAGGCCACATGACACCTCCTCTATATACCGACGACTGACGAAAGGACACATTGCATCTCCTCTATATACCGACGACTGACGAAAGGACACATGACATCCCCTCTATATACCGACGACTGACGAAAGGACACATTCCATCTCCTCTATATACCGACGACTGACGAAAGGCCACATGACACCTCCTCTATATACCGACGACTGACGAAAGGACAAATTACATCTCCTCTATATACCGACGACTGACGACAGGACACATTACATCTCCTCTATATACCGACGACTGCCGAAATGACACATTACATCACCTCTATATACCGACGACTGACGAAAGGACACATTCCATCTCCTCTATATACCGACGACTGACGAAAGGCCACATGACACCTCCTCTATATACCGACGACTGACGAAAGGACAAATTACATCGCCTCTTTATACCGACGACTGACGACAGGACGCTTTACATCTCCTCTATATACCGACGACTGACGAAAGAACGCATTACATCTCCTCAATGTACCGACGACTGACGAAAGGACGCATTACATCTCCTCAATATACCGACGACTGACGAAGGACGCATTACATCTCCTCTATATACCGACGACTGAGGAAAGGACGCATTACATCTCCTCTATATAGCGAGGACTGACGAAAGGACGCATTACATCTCCTTTATATACCGACGACTGACGAAAGGACGCATTACATCTCCTCTATATACTGAAGACTGACGAAAGGACGTATGACATCTCCTCTTTATACCGACGACTGACGAAAGGACGCATTTCATCCAATAGGTTTAGAGTTCGCTGCGCCAGAAAAAACAAACTTCTCCCTGAGAACATTGAAAAGGAACAATCCATCGTCTAGGTTTCTTTTATCAATCAATGTTTTAATTAATATCGTAACAACATTAATAATAATCTCTTTTTACTAAAAGTTTCACTCAGTAATAGATATGGTTAGATTTGGTATCTTTTTCCACCACCTATCATGGGTGAACCGCCATCTAGACGAACTTAATAAGAACAAGTCCTGACTAACATAATAATAAGAATAATATACAACATTTATATAGCGCCCTATATAATTTGTAAAATAAATCTAAGGCGCTTTACAACATATGGATAATAGTAATGGTTATAATTGTGAAAACAAACAACAAAGGCTTGCAAACACTTTCATACATTTAACAAGCAATGTGCACATAATTAAACAAATAAAAGGGTGGTAGTTACATGACGTCTTTGCAAAGATTCTTAAATCGGACGTGAAGAGGTGAACTTGGCCAGGGTATTTGACTTCCTAATAGCAGACGGTAAGCCATTCCACATCGTAGCCGAAACCCTCCCAAAGCATATGTTTCCGTAGGTTACAGTACGAGATTTTGGGACACACAACAAAGATTCTGACTCCGACCGCAGTGATCTTGACTGCTGATACAGGCTAACAAGCTCCTGTAGGTACTGAGGAGCTGTTCAATTCAGTGCCTTGTATGTGTAAACCAGAATTTTGTACTGCGACCTGTATCGTTTGTTTGTTTATGTTTAACGGCCCATCGACGGCTAAGGTCATTTAGGGCCATGGTGATTTATTTATTTATCTTATTTTTTTTAACAAACATGTGAATAGCGAAGATAAAATCAGATAAAATGGTTCATTTTAAAAACATTCGCATTGTATGTGTAGATAATAAAAAATAAAAAAGGGGGTTAAATAATAAAAGAGATAACGAATAGATGTTATGGAATATGCGATATATATATATAACGTCAAAAATGATAAGGTGGGTTAAAAGACATCAGAGTCTATAAAATAGACCGATGTCTTTCAAATAGTTAAATAATGCCTTCGAATCCACGGAACTGAAAAGTGTTTTCATATCCGGTACTCGGAAGTAGTTATCACGAATGTGTTTAAAATCGGAACATTCTATTAAAAAATGTTCCACTGTAAATAGAGTGTCACAGGTATATCCTGTTTTAAAAGGTACGAATGAGTGGGATATGTGTGCCCAGTGCGGAGCCGAGCGAGGACAACTTCCTCTCTACGATCTTTCCGACTGGGAATAGATGTTTTAAGTTTCGGTTGTATCTTAAAAAGTTTGTTGTTGGTCTCCAGAGACCAGCGTTTCTGCCATTCATTTTGAATGGCTGTACGAATAGTAGGTTTAAAATCTGTGTATGGTAGTTTGATATTTGTTTGTTCGAGATTCAATGCATTTTTTGCTTCCCTGTCAGCAAATTCGTTGCCTTTTATTCCGACATGGCTCGGAATCCATAGTAAAGTTATTTTAGACTTTTTTAATATACGAGATATTCGAAGAGCAAGGTTTTGTACGATTGTGTTTTTAGGATCTCGTAACTGTAAACTCTGTAGGACAGATAGAGAGTCTGAACAAATAATTGCCTTTTTAATGCGGTGTTCATCGATATGGTCGAGGGCCAAACCAATGGCGCATGCTTCAGCAGAAAAGATGGAGGCGCCGTCTGGTAGTCGGACTGAAGTGCAAGTATTGGCAGTACAGCAGGCTGCTGCCACTTTCTCACCTTCTTTGGAGCCTTCGGTGTAAAGTTGTGTATGAGAAGGGTAATTCGAAATGCATTCCCGAAAGGAGGATTTGTGTTGTTTGGGCATAACACTTGATTTCCCTCGCTCACACATACACTACACGCATACATCTTGCACACAGGGGAGGCCGACCTTTAATGACCTTAGCTGTTGATAGGACGTTAAACAAAATCAAACAAACAAACAAAAATCATGTAATGTAAAGTTAAAATCAGGGGTTTGAATGGTCCACGGAGGGACATCAGATATGTTAAATTCAGCTATGTTCGTCAATTTTATGTTGAGTTCTTGAATACTTGGTTGAAGGCAGGATTTTTAGGGTTTGATTTTAATTGAGCTGCAAATTATAATGAAAGTTTTATTCTTCTGTCATAAAGGGATGGTTCTTTTGCTTCCACGTACAGGCTTTTTACAGGTGTTGTTCGAAAAGCTCCAAGGGCTAGACGTAGCCCTTGGTTATGAATAGGGTCTAGCATCTGAAGGTACGAACTGCGCGCCGACCCGTATACCATAGAACCATAATCCAGTTTTGTTCGAACAAGTGATCTGTATAGGCGCAAAAGCATTTCACGATCCGCTCCCCAATCAGTATGAGAAAGGACTCGTATAATGTTTAACGCCTTGGAACACTTATCCTTCAGATACGTTATATGTGGTATGAAAGAGAGTTTCGAATCAAAAATGAGGCCGAGAAATTTAGTCTGTTCAACAACAGGAATTCTAGTCCCATCGAGTGTTAGATTTGGGTCATTGTGTGTTTTTCGTTTTTGAAAGAAATGCATGCACACAGTTTTGGATTTAGAGAATTTGAAGCCGTTTTCGTCTGCCTAATTTTGTAGTTTGTTTAAACTCTGTTGAAGTTGTCGTTCTATCGTGTGCATGTTCTTAGATCTGTAACAGATCAAGAAGTCATCCACAAATAACGACCCTTCTGTTGATTGACCAAGACATTTTACTATATCATTGATTTTAAGTCCAAATAGTGTGACTGATAGGATTCCACCCTGTGGGACTCCCATTTCCTGTTTAGACGTTTCAGAAAAAGTTGAACCAACACGGACTTTGAAGTGTCTATCTGGTAGGTAATTAGATATAAAATTGGGAAGGTTTCCACGTACGCCAAGGTCGTGAAGATCTTTCATGATGCCATACTACCATGTAGTATCATAGGCCTTCTCAAGATCAAAGAACACGGCGACAAGGTGTTCTTTCTTGGCGAAAGCCTCTCGAATGAACGTCTCTAATCTGATGAGATGGTCATTTGTCCCTCTTCTATTTCTAAAGCCACTTTGAAGAGGGGATATTATATCGTTGGCCTCAAGAAACCAAACCAGTCTAGTGTTTATCATTCGTTCTAAAGTTTTACATACACAACTAGTCAGAGAGTTATGACGATAGTTGTTTGGGTCAGTGGCATCCTTTCCCGGTTTTGGGATAGGTATAATTGTGGAGTTCTTCCACGAATCGGGAATCTTTCCGGAAGCGTAAACTTGGTTGAATATGTAAAGAAGGCATGTTAGTGAAGAGTCCGGTAAGTGCTTTAGAAATTGATATGGAATATCATCAGGACCTGAAGCAGTGTCCTGTGATTTTCTAAGCGAATCAACAAGTTCTGGTAGGGTAAATTGTTCATTATAACTTTCTTTGTTTGATGATTTGAAATTGAGCCGTTTCTTTTCTCTCTTTTTTTTCAAAGACTGGAATTTTTGGGAGTGGTTTAAAGGGGATGAGTTTTTAGCTATGTTTTTTGCAAATGCATCAGCAATTTCAGTTATAGACGAGAAAATTTTGTTTTTATTAATGAGGTGGGAGGATGTTGCCTTTTTCTTTTTCCCACTTATTTTCCGAATCATATCCCATACTTTTTTGGAGGACGTGTTTGATGATATCTTGGATACATATTCTCTCCAGCTGTTTCTTTTGTCAATTTTAATTGATCGCCGAGCCTTTGCCCGCCAAATTTTAAATTCACTGTAGTTTGAAGCAGTTGGGCAATTGAAGTAGCGTCTTAGAGCAGCTGCCCGATTACTGCGTGTTTCAAAAGATTCTTCAGATAAAAGGAACTTCGTAGGTTTTGGAGCGGATTTTGGAATTGTCTTTTGGGCAATTGAAGTGAGTGTTTCAGTAAAAGTTTTGATAGGGTCGTCGAGGTTAGTAAAATTGTCTATGGTTAGTTTTTCAATGCACATGTGTTGGAATTGGGCCCAATCTGCTTTGTGCATATTCCATCGAGGTAGAGGATCATCAAGAGGAGTCCCAATATTCTGAAGAAAAATTGGGAAGTGGTCACTCCCACAAAGATCATCATTTACCCTCCAGTCATAGTCAAGTAAAATGGATGGATGGCATAATGATAGATCAATGTGGGTACGAGAGCCTGTAGCAGGGTGTAAATAAGTAGGGGTATTGTTGTTAAAAAGGCACAAGTTGTTTTTATCTATAAATTCCTCAATACGTCTTCCTCTCTCGTCTGTGTTGGGAGAGCCCCACAGGCTATTATGACCATTAAAATCACCGAGGATTATGAATGGTGTTGGGAGCTGGGAGACGAGATTATTGAGTTGCTCACAAGTGAAAACAATACTCGGAGGGAGATAAATTGAACAGACGGTTATTTGTCTGTGTAATGTTGCACAGACAGCAACAGCCTGTAAATTTGTGTTTAACTTGATCATTCTGTGAGGAATATTTTTATGGACAGCTACCGCTGCGCCACCTGCTGCTCTGCTAACTACAGTTGGAATGTTAGTGTAGAGTGAGAAATTTCTAAGCGTGATTGGGTTTTTGAGCATGATTTCTTGTAGACAAAAAATGGCGGGTCTAAATTCTTTTGATAGATTCTGAAATTCTTCTATATTTGCCTTTAATCCGCGGATGTTCCATTGGATAATTGTATTATTTATCTTTTGCTATTTTGGCTGGATTTCGATGGAGTCGAAGCGCTGAGGCATTCGTCTCCATCTCATCATCGAAATCTAGTAGGACATTGAACCGGTTTGTCGGGTTCTCTGATACTTTGCCAAAGGTGACATTCAGATCAGGTCCATCAGATTTGCCCCTCGCTATTCTATTTTTTTTCCTAGGTCTGTTGGTAGGTGATGTTACGTTTTGCCTCAGTTGGGACCGAGGAACAGATGTGAGTGAGCGAGATCGCTGCGACCGCATCTGTGCCCTAGATGGGCCAACCTTTGGAGGGTTTTCTCCTGAAGAGGAATGTGTTGTTGATGGTGGTGCTGGTTTTGATGGTGTTGCTGGTTTTGATGAAGATGCTGTTTTTGAAGGTGATGCTGCTTTTGACAGGTTGTTTGGTTTGGTTGGTTTGGTTAAAGTCGTGAAACGGGATGGGTCCCCCGTGAGGATTTTCAAGTTCTGTTGCCCAGCCATGTCTGGGACTTGTGAGCCCCAGGCAGGTATGTCTGCAGAAACTTGAACCGAAGCATCCTTGACCGTGACACTGTCAACCGGCGCCTTGCCTCGAGTCACCTGTGCGTAAGAGGGTGTAGTAATGTCTGCACTCCTGACTATCCTCCTGGCCTCGGGGAAAGAGACACCTCGGGTATATTTAACCCGTAATATCTCCCTCTCCTGGCTCCAGGTAGGGCAGTCGCGAGAAGAGGCAGCGTGCTTCCCCTCACAGTTGACACAGCGCAGGTTGGCGATGTCACAGTCATTTTGCTCGGTGTGACCCTCACGGCCACAATACTGGCAGATCGATTTTCGTCTACATCGCTTTTCGTGATGACCGTACTTCTGACAGTTTCGGCATCGCAATGGATTTGGGATGTAGACGGAAACGTTGTACCTCTGGTATCCGATTGTTAGTATTTGGGGTAGTGTTGGCGTTGAAAAAGTGATGATGAAGGTGTTTGTTTTGATTGTATCATTGTTTCTCCTGATCACCATCCGCCTCACCTCAGAGACCGGGACGCTCTCCTCCTGGAAATATGCCAGTATGTCTTCATCGGTGTCATTGCGCAAGGCTGGGCACCTGATTACCCCCTTGCTGCAATTAAGTGATGAGTGTGGTTTCACACTGACACCGATGCCGGCAAAACTGGTTGTTCCGAGTAGGTTCATCGCCTGTTGTTGGCGATAAACCTCTATAAGGAGATCGCCCGATCCCAATGGCTTAACGGATTTCACATCCCCTGCGATTCCCTGGATGCCCTTCCTCAACAGAAGTGGCGACAACGCGGCCGTTGTTTTACCACTCTGTGTGGAGGTCATCACAAGGAATTGCGGGAATTGGGTGTTCTGTGTTGCGTTTTGTGTTGTTTTTGAGCTAAAGTCATCGTTCCGGTTTTTGGTATGTCCGTCGTTTTGGTGATTTTTATCTTTACCCATGTGTATTTTTGTTTGTTTCACGATCTATGCCTCCCCCCGCCACGGAGCCCAACAAGGGGACACTGGTGTGACGCGGATATCCAGCGCCAAGTGTCGGAGATACATAGAATAGTATCGTACAGGTAACCAGTGCAACGAATAAAGCGCAGGTGTGATGTGCTCTCACTTTCGAGTACGAGTAACTAGCCGTGCTGCAGTGATCTGGACCCTCTGCAGACGACTAGTTAGTTTGTCAGTTATACCACAGAGCAGGGCGTCACCATAATCCAACCGAGAGGTAACAAGTGAATGCACGAAAATCTTGCATGCATCTGCAGTTAGAAACTGCCGAATACAGCCGATGTTCCTGATCTGGTAGTAACATGTATCGTTACCGTAAATCACCTAAAATTCTTCATGAACACGGTGTTTGTAGCACCCTCGAAATGTGTTTTACGGTAAATTAAGTAATTCGTGTCAATAAAACAAAACCTCACTTTTCAAATAGAGTTTTATTTCCTAAACAACAAAAATGTATTATTCATTAAAAAGGTAAGTATATTTAACCAATAATAGTTAGCATGAGGACCATCTACGTTATCCTCTTGGTAATGCCCACTGATCAGTTAGAACGTCACTTCCGTTATTGTAAAATTTATAATAAAATCTAATAATGAACATGGTTGTTTTCGTTGCGGTATGCGTATATTAATTTAACGCATCTTTCTATAATGGGCTTACGTTACGTTTCTTCACGAAAGTCGACAGTGTTTTCTTCCGAACGCTGATATCCAGATTTCAAAGATAACATATTATTAGTATAACGTGCTTAACGGCATGGGCCCTCAACAAAGTAGATGTTATTAGGGCCAGGAAATGGTCGACAAAATCAAAGATAAAAATGGCATCGAACGAACGAAAGGGTTAAAGGCAAAGCTGATCTTTAACATTCAAAGTTTACGTTCGACAGATCGGTGTATATCCTATCATCATGCAATTTGTTTGTCTGCTATTTACTTTACTGCAGCAAAACCTCGATATAATGCCCCTCGTTCCATTCCCACCTCACTTACCGCCAACATATACGTTTGCTTTTTAAGATCGTTTTACTTTATTGTATGTAAATGTAATTTAGAGGAATGTATAGTAGTATTCAGTATTATTTATACGTTTCCCTCAACTCATCGCCAAACAGCTTTATAACACCATTTAAAAAAAAACAAAAAAAACAAGATAAGGCGTTATAACGAGGTTTAACGGTTCTCATAACCTGATCATAGCAGCTGTAGTTATTAACCCGTAATTATTTACACTGGCAAGGTTGTATTAAAACAGATACTAAATATATATCTTTAGGAGAACAACTAACTACATGTACATACATCGATTTACATACACATTTTAGTTTACATATTGTATGTAAATGTCAACACATCATTGTATGCACATTTTCTTACAAAAAGAATTCCACCACTTGTAAGATGTTCCTTGTTTCCGGTGGAGTTATTCAATAGATACTATCACATGTTGGTGTTTCCTACCTGTACGTCAGTATACTGTGTTGACTACTATACATTCCTCTAAATCACATTATTTCCACGGACACGAGAAAGATAATCATGGTATTTTATAAACATAAAATGTTATTTGGCAAAACCGACTCTTTTATATGAAGAAATGTATCATAAAAATCGCATTTCATCTAGTGCCCATTATATATGTATTTTAGATATATGTCTTTTCAGTCCGAACAGGAAGGAACCTTCCTGTTAGTTTTCGGTATCAACAGGATTTTAATTCAATCAAAGAGAAACTTCGAAGTACCGTTGACAAAGTAGCCGAGTTGGTTAGAGCGACAGAATGATGATCAGTGGTCCAGGTTTTGGGTTCGAATCAGCATCTTGCCCCATTGTATTTTCACACTCAGAATACCGCCTTAGACCAGCATCCCAATGTCAGTACCTCAACACATCCGAGTTTCTACACTGTTATTCCAGTGGTTACCCAGCAATCAATTCATTGAAAAAGCATTGTGTTATTGTGCTACACAGACAGTTATACGCGTGTATATGATGTAGTCTTACGTTTTCTATCAAATAAGATCATTTGTCCTCTTGGACTGCTACGACATATCGTATCGTATCGCGATACTTTCTTGTGTATCGTATCGATTTGTTCTGTCTGCCTGTATCGCGATACATTTACAGAACTTAAATAATCAACCAAAGTTTATCAAACTCTAAAAAGTGTTCTTATTTTTTTTAATCCTTCAGTAAAGATGTGGTTCACTTAGCAGTCATACCAAAACGTACTAAAAATTAAACAAAAATATATTTTGATAGTATGTATTGAAGGCTATGACAAAACTCGATAAAATCCTGCACTTAGTCATCATAAAGTTGACCTTTTAAGCAGATATTTGTATCGTGGTACGTATCGTGTCGTAAGCATCGTACCGCGATACGTATCGTATCGTGAGGTATGCGTGTCTTTGCAGTCCTATTGTTTCATCTATTCATACCGCAGTGCTGCATCTTGTATGAAGCACAGGGACCTGATAATTTTTAAATCTATATAGCTGTAACAAATTATCTGGTCCCTGTGGTACGTAGCATTTGGTCTCCTGCTTTGCTGCCACAGTAGATATTATTTAAAGTCAAAGCTAAAATGATGTGTCACGTGCCTCAGGTTTCGTGTAGACCAAACGCAGGACCTGAATTACAAAAACAGAACGCACAGTATAACAACGATGCAACACTGGGGCCGAACGTCATCTGGAAACCAAAGGCCCTCTTTACCGGGGACTTCATGTAACCGTACCAAAACGTCACTCGGCCAAGGACAAACAGAAACACGCGGATCGGTATGATTGTCATTGATTCTGGTGAGAGGAATGATGATAGAAGAATGGAGGACAATATATGTAACGTGAGCTGTTCCATTGTGTTCTGTATGTATCGTTTGTGTACCTCAAGGAGGTGTTCCCCACGGCCCTCTATAGGGTCGATGGCGCTGGTGAAGAACCGCATGTGGGCAACCGTAGAGATACCTGGAATTATAATGAAAGGAACATCCAGTTATATAAAACACAAGCTATTATAAAAATATAAGATAAACAGGATTTACTTGTCGTCTGCTGAATAACCAAACTACTCGGCAGTGAAGCGGACGTAAAACCACTCAAACAAATAAACACATGGTTTACTTCACTTTCTGACAATGTATTATAGGAGACGTGTCCCATAACTTATAACTGTATTATAGGAGACGTGTCACATAACTTATAACTGTATTATAGGAGACGTGTCACATAAGTCATAACTGTATTATAGGAGACGTGTCCCATAACTTATAACTGTATTATAGTAGACGTGTCACATAACTTATAACTGTATTATAGGAGACGTGTCACATAAGTCATAACTGTATTATAGGAGACGTGTACTATAACTTATAACTGTATTATAGTAGACGTGTCACATAACTTATAACTGTATTATAGGAGACGTGTCACATAACTCATAACTGTATTATAGGAGACGTGTACTATAACTTATAACTGTATTATAGGAGACATGTCTCATTACTTATATCTGTATTATAGGAGACGTGTCCCATAACTTATAACTGTATTATAGTAGACGTGTCACATAACTCATAACTGTATTATAGGAGACGTGTACTATAACTTATAACTGTATTTTAGGAGACGTGTCACATAACTCATAACTGTATTATAGGAGACGTGTACTATAACTTATAACTGTATTATAGGAGACATGTCTCATAACTTTTATCTGTATTATAGGAGACGTGTCCCGTAACTTATAACTGTATTATAGTAGACGTGTCACATAACTCATAACTGTATTATAGGAGACGTGTACTATAACTCATAACTGTATTATAGGAGACGTATACTATAACTTATAACTGTATTATAGGAGAAATGTCTCATAACTTATATCTGTATTATAGGAGACGTGTCCCATAACTCATAACTGCATTATAGGAGACATGTCCTATAACTTATAACTGTATTATAGGAGACGTGTACTATAACTTATAACTGTATTTTAGGAGAGGTGTCACATAACTCATAACTGTATTATAGGAGACGTGTACTATAACTCATAACTGTATTATAGGAGACGTATACTATAACTTATAACTGTATTATAGGAGACGTGTCCCATAACTTATAACTGTATTATAGTAGACGTGTCCCATAACTTATAACTGCATTATAGGAGACATGTCCCATAACTAATAACTGTATTATAGGAGACGTGTCCCATAACGTATAACTGTATTATAGGAGACGTGCCCCATAACTTAAAACTGTAATATAGGAGACGTGTCCCATAACTTATAACTGTATTATAGGAGACGTGTCCCATAACTCATAACTGCATTATAGGAGACATGTCCTATAACTTATAACTGTATTATAGGAGACGTGTCGCATAACTTATAACAGTATTATAGGAGACGTGTCCCATAACGTATAACTGTATTATAGGAGATGTGTGCCATAACTTATAACTATATTATAGGAGACGTGTCCCATAACTGATAACTGTATTATAGGAGACGTGTCCCATAACTTATAACTGTATTATAGTAGACGTGTCCCATAACTTATAACTGTATTATAGGAGACGTGTCCCATGACTTATAACTATATTATAGGAGACGTGACCCATAACTTATAACTCTATTATAGGAGACGTGTACCATAACTTATAACTGTATTATAGGAGACGTGTCCCATAACTTATAACTGGATTATAGGAGACGTGTACAATAACTTATAACTGTATTATAGGAGGCGTGTCACATAACTTATAACTGTATTATAGGAGACGTGTCCCATAACTTATAACTGTATTATAGGAGACGTGTCCCATAACTTATAACTGTATTATAGATGACGTGTCCCTTAACTTATAACTGTATTATAGGAGACGTGTCCCACGACTTATAAATGTATTATAGGAGACGTGTGCCATAACTGAGAACCGATTATAGGAGACGTGTCCCATAATACAGTTATAATTTATGGGGCTTGTCTCCTATAATGCAGTTATGAGTTATGGCACACGTCTCCTATAGTTTTGGCACACGTCTCCTATAATACAGTTATAATTTATGGGGCTTGTCTCCTATAATGCAGTTATGAGTTATGGCACACGTCTCCTATAATACATTTATAAGTCGTGGGACACGTCTCCTATAATACAGTTATAGATGACGTGTCCCTTAACTTATAACTGTATTATAGGAGATGTGTGCCATAACTTATAACGGTATTATAGGAGACGTGTAACATAACTTATAACTGTATTATAGGAGACGTGTGCCATAACTTATAACTGCATTATAGGAGACAAGTCCCATAAATTATAACTGTATTATAGGAGACGTGTCCCATAACTGAGAACCG
>NW_018408599.1:6191-6816 GCF_002113885.1 Mizuhopecten yessoensis | reverse complement strand
ATAGGAGACGTGTGCCAAAACTTATAACTGTATTATAGGAGACGTTTACCATAACTTATAACTGTATTATAGGAGACGTGTGCCATAACTTATAACTGTATTATAGAAGACGTGTGCCATAACTTATAACTGTATTATAGGACACGTGTGCCAAAACTTATAACTGCGTTATAGGAGACGTGTCCTATAACTTATAACGGTATTATAGGAGACGTGTACCATAACTTATAACTGTATCATAAGAGACGTGTCCCATAACTTATAACAGTATTATACGAGACGTGTCACATAACTTGTAACTGTATTATAGGAGACGTGTCCCATAACTTATAACTGTATTATAGGAGACGTGTACCATAACTTATAACTGTATCATAAGAGACGTGTCCCATAACTTATAACAGTATTATACGAGACGTGTCACATAACTTGTAACTGTATTATAGGAGACGTGTCCCATAACTTATAAGTGTATTATAGGAGACGCGTCCTATAACTTATAACTGTATTATAGGAGACGTGTACCATAACTTATAACTGTAGTATAGGAGACCTGTCCCATAACTTATAAGTGTATTATAGGAGACGTGTCCCATAACTTATAACTGTATTATAGGAGACGTGT
>NW_018408599.1:0-2537 GCF_002113885.1 Mizuhopecten yessoensis | reverse complement strand
TGTATTATAGGAGACGTGTCCCATAACTTATAACTGTATTATAGGAGACGTGTCACTTAACTTATAACTGTATTATAGGAGACGTGTCCCACGACTTATAAATGTGTTATAGGAGACGTGTCCCATAACTTATAACTGTATTATAGGAGAATACCTTTCAACTCTATAAACTGTATATCTATATTGCTGTATAATAGTGGTTTTATAGTAATATGGGTCGGACACTCTGTTACACGCCGCACTTAAATAGCTTTTATAAAATACTCCATGGTACTTCACGCTATGATAGGACCCAGACTGTTTTCATACTTGCATGGATGCTATAAAATACACAGGTATGCTAATGAGAGGGGTCTCACTCAGCCGGAATCTTACTTCACTGGTAGTAAAAAGATATTACTTATCAGTATGTAATTTCATCTTGCTTGTAACAAGCATTTTCATTGGCTTAACAATTTATGTTATCAGCCCATAACGTAAAAAATGACGTCGTCGTTTGTAACGTAGCTTTTGATTGGCTGATACTGCAGCGCAATAATTTCTAAGAGAAAAGAGTCCATCAATAAAAGTGGATTTCCACAGGGATTGTGTATAGTAGATTAAATTATAAGGATTAACTTGAATATATTCAAGTTTAAGTTAATCCTTAAGTAGTTTAGGAATGGGTCTAGGTAAATTGCTGTAAAAAAATCTTTTTTGGCAAACTATTATGAATATGAAGAGAAACAGAAGGAAGGAAACTTCCTGTTGATAACAGTGGTACATCTACGGTGGTACATTTCCTACATGCACAATGTTCTCGACATAATAAGTCAAGCGTTCGAGATAATAAGTCGAGCGCTGGAGATAATTAAGCAGAGACATATAAAGATGTAGAATATACGTCTCTGAATTAATAATAATGTAGAAAATAATAGTGTGCATGTCCTTAATGTATCACCGTAATATTGAAGAGTTATTTGTAATATTTCAACAAACTTGATGAGAGTTTGTTAGGTTATATAGTGTAAGAGTCTTACTTGTCCTCCACACAGGTATAACCTCTTATCAGTTGTCCATTGACATTTACAATGTGATTATATTAGCTTACCTGCAGTAAGTGTTAGGACGGGCCAAATTTGCCAGCGTAGACAGTATATAATTCTCATCGACACCGTCTCTAGTCGTGGCGTGGGTGCGGGAAGTAGCATGAATCCGAGTAAACATAACGCTACACACACGATGACACTAGCTATGATATTGTTCCGAACATACCTTCGATCGTCGGGATATGATTTCATGGTGCTCGTGTGATTTTGATCGAAATGCACTTGACCACTAGAACTGGTCAGCTGACTGCTGCTTCGCTTACTCTACATAAAGCAGCGTCTAAACTCTAAAAAGTCTTACGGTCCTAGGCGTGTAAACACACCTGTCAAATTTGTACCTGTCGGACTCTTTACCTTGACTCGGTTCACTGACCTTACACAGGTGTACAAAGACACAGGTGAATAAGCTCCGTGTCTGCTTGATCTTTACAGATTATCTATCTTTGAGCCTCAACAGACCTGTAAAAGATCAGCTGCCATTCATGCACTAGGTTTACATAAGTAATGGACTTATCTTACATTGCACCACACTGGGTGACAATTTTACAAATAATATTTATATTTTAAGGTTTTTTTATTGAGTATGAAGTATAAAATGGCAATTATTTTAATTCTAAATACATCATATTTGTTATATATATAAAAAAAAATAGAAACACTTTTAATTGAAAAACGTGAGAAATTGTAACAAAGTTGAAAGAAACACTCAGAAAAAAATAGGCCAGGTCTGCTGTGTATCGCTGTACCGTATCGAAATAGGCGACTAATGTGAAGTTTTCTGTAGAATCGGGTTTGTTCCTGTGTCTTCACTGAAGAAACCACGATATACTTGTCCAAATACCCTTATTATCGCACAATTATCATGTCGTGATTTGATAATAATTGACTACAATAATAATATTACACCAGTCCTAAAGCTGTATTATCGTACAATTGTCATGTGTGGTCATGTGATAATATTTGACTACTGTAATATGGTCTGACTGCTTAAGTTACAGGTATATAGATATCAGGTGTTTAACTCGTCTTTTATAGAAAATTTTGGTTCTGTGTAACATATTTTGACAAAAAGGATGCTCAGGTTTATTTTTAGGCGATACCATTGAAATGCATATATTTAAGGGATTTTATGCACGTTACCTTGGGTTTCAGTAATACAATATAGTTAAGACCGATTTGGATTTTCACCTTTTCGGCCCCTAGCATCCCCGATGAGTCATAGAAAGACGAAACAGGTGTATAACTACAATCACATGTCTGTGTCTGACGCTCAACTTAGTAGTACTTGTAATTCATATTATAATTATTTGTAATTAATTCATGTTATTAAAAACTTTTTTTTTCTGTCGTTTTTATGACCGTTATCCTACAATGCCTATAACTATATGCTTACTGTCATCGGAAGCGCTGCACTGTCCTGTGATATCACCAGTGCAGCACTTATCGGAC
>NW_018408598.1:11692-25601 GCF_002113885.1 Mizuhopecten yessoensis | reverse complement strand
ACTAGCTGTATATATTGAGTGACGTACACTAATGAATACATGTCCTTCATTAAGGAGGTATGGGTCTGAGACGATACTAACTGTATATATTAACTGACGTACACTAATGCATGTAAATTGACCTAATTGAGGAGGTATGAGTCTGATACGTTACAAGCTGTATATATTGATTGACGTACACTAATGAATACATGTACCTCATTAAGAAGATATGGGTCTGAGACGTTACTAGCTGTATATATTGAGTGACGTACAGTGATGAATACATGGACCTAATTAAGGAGGTATGGGTCTGAGACGTTACTAACTGTATCTATTGAGTGACGTACACTAATGAATACATGTATCTCATTAGGAAGGTATGGGTCTGACACGTTACTGGCTGTATGTTTTGAGTGACGTACAATAATGAATAAATGGACCTAATTAAGGAGGTATGGGTCTGAGACGTTACTAACTGTATATATTGATTGACGTACACTAATGAATACATGTACCTCATTAAGAAGATATGGGTCTGGGACGTTACTAGCTGTATATATTGAGTGACGTACCACAATGAATACATGGACCTAATTAAGGAGGTATGGGTCTGAGACGTTACTAACTGTATATATTGATTGACGTACACTAATGAATACATGTACCTCATTAAGAAGATATGGGTCTTAGACGTTACTAGCTGTATATATTGAGTGACGTACAGTGATGAATACATGGACCTAATTAAGGAGGTATGGGTCTGAGACGTTACAATCTGTATATATCGAGGGACGTACACTAATGAACACATGAACCTAATTAAGGAGGTATGGGTCTGAGACGTTAAGGTATGGGTCTGAGAGGTTACTAACTGTATTTATTGAGTGACGTACACGAATGCATGTACATGTACCTCACTAAGGAGGTATGGGTCGGAGACGTTACTACAGGTATATATTGAGTGACGTACACGAATGCATGTACATGTACCTCACTAAGGAGGTATGGGTCGGAGACGTTACTACAGGTATATATTGAGTGACGTCCACTAATGAATACATGGACCTAATTAATGCGGTATGGGTCTGAGAGGTTACTAACTGTATATATTAACTGACGTACACTAATGAATACATGTACCTAATTAAGGAGGAATGGGTCTGAGACGTTACTATCTGTATATATTGAGGGACGTACGCTAATGAACACATGAACATAATTAAGGAGGTATGGGTCTAAGACGTTACAATCTGTATATATTTATCTATTTTGAGTGACGTGCGTATGGGTCTGAGACTTTACTAGCTCTATGTTTTGATTGACGTGCAATAATGAATAAATAGACCTAATTAAGGAGGTACGGGTCTGAGACGTTATTAACTGTTTATATTGAGTGACGAGACGTTACTAACTGTTTATATTGAGTGACGAGACGTTACTAACTGTTTTATATATTGATTGACATACACTAATGAATATATGTACCTCATTAAGAAGATATGGGTCTGAGACGTTATTAACTGTTTATATTGAGTGACGTCCACTAATGAATACATGTACCTAATTAAGGAGGTACGGGTCTGAGACGTTACTATCTGTATATATTGAGGGACGTACGCTAATGAACACATGACCCTAATTAAGGAGGTACGGGTCTGAGACGTTACTATCTGTATATATTGAGGGACGTACGCTAATGAACACATGATGGGTCGGAGACGTTACAATCTGTATAAATCGAGGGACGTACACTAATGATTACATTGACCTAATTAATGAATTATGGGTCTGAGACGTTACTAGCCGTATATATTGATTGAGATACACTAATGAATATATGTACCTCATTAAGAAGATATGGGTCTGAGACGGTACAATCTGTATATATCGAGGTACTTACACTAATGAACACATGATGGGTCGGAGACGTTACAATCTGTATATATTTATCTATTTTGAGTGACGTGCGTATGGGTCTGAGACGTTACTGAGTCTGAGACGTATCTAGCTATCTATTTTGAGTGACGTGCAATAACGAATAAATGGACCTAATTAAGGAGGTACGGGTCTGAGACGTTATTAACTGTTTATATTGAGTGACGAGACGTTACTAACTGTTTATATTGAGTGACGAGACGTTACTAACTGTATATATTAAGTGACGTACACTAATGAATACATTGACCTAATTAATGAATTATGGGTCTGAGACGGTACAATCTGTATATATTGGGTGACGTACACTAATGAATACATGTATCTCATTAGGAAGGTATGGGTCTGAGACGGTACAATCTGTATATATTTATCTATTTTGAGTGACGTGCAATAACGAATAAATGGACCTAATTTAGGAGGTATGGGTCTAAGACGTTACAATCTGTATAAATCGAGGGACGTACACTAATGAATACATGTACCTAATTAAGGAGGTATGTGTCTGAAACGTTACTAACTGTATATATTGCTTGACGTACACTAATGCATACATGTACCTCATTAAGAAGATATGGGTCTGAGACGTTACTAGCTGTAAATATTGAGTGACGTACCACAATGAATACATGTACCTAATTAAGGAGGAATGGGTCTGAGACGTTATTAACTGTTTATATTGAGTGACGTCCACTAATGAACACATGACCCTAATTAAGGAGGTACGGGTCTGAGACGTTATTAACTGTTTATATTGAGTGACGAGACGTTACTAACTGTTTATATTGAGTGACGAGACGTTACTAACTGTTTTATATATTGATTGACGTTCACTAATGAACGTGTGAACCTAATTAAGGGGGTATGGGTCTGAGAGGTTACTAACTGTATATATTAACTGACGTACACTAATGAATACATTGACCTAATTAATGAATTATGGGTCTGAGACGTTATTAACTGTTTATATTGAGTGACGAGACGTTACTAACTGTTTATATTGAGTGACGAGACGTTACTAACTGTTTATATTGAGTGACGTCCACTAATGAATACATGTATCTCATTAGGCAGGTATGGGTATGAGACGTTACTAGCTGTAAATATTGAGTGACGTACCACAATGAATACATGTACCTCATTAAGAAGATATGGGTCTGAGACGGTACAATCTGTATATATTTATCTATTTTGAGTGACGTGCGTATGGGTCTGAGACTTTACTAGCTCTATGTTTTGATTGACAAACAATAATGAATAAATAGACCTAATTAAGGAGGTACGGGTCTGAGACGTTACTAACTGTTTTATATATTGATTGACATACACTAATGAATATATGTACCTCATTAAGAAGATATGGGTCTGAGACGGTACAATCTGTATATATCGAGTGACGTACACTAATGAACGCATGAACCTAATTAAGGGGGTATGGGTCTGAGACGTTACTATCTGTATATATTGAGGGACGTACGCTAATGAACACATGACCCTAATTAAGGAGGTACGGGTCTGAGACGTTACTGAGTCTGAGACGTAACTAGCTATCTATTTTGAGTGACGTGCAATAAAGAATAAATGGACCTAATTTAGGAGGTATGGGTCTAAGACGTTACAATCTGTACATATCGAGGGACGTACACTAATGAATACATGTATCTCATTAGGCATGTACGGGTATGAGACGTTACTAGGTATGGGTCTGAGACGTTACAATCTGTATATATTTATCTATTTTGAGTGACGTGCAATAAAGAATAAATGGACCTAATTTAGGAGGTATGGGTCTAAGACGTTACAATCTGTGTATATCGAGGGACGTACCATAATGAACACATGAACATAATTAAGGAGGTATGTGTCTGAAACGTTACTAACTGTATATATTAACTGACGTACACTAATGCATGTACATTGACCTAATTATTGAGGTATGGGTCTGGTAGGGGTCCGAGACGTTACAATCTGTATATATCGAGGTACTTACACTAATGAACACATGACCCTAATTAAGGAGGTACGGGTCTGAGACGTTACAATCTGTATATATTGAGGGACGTACACTAATGAACGCATGAACCTAATTAAGGAGGAATGGGTCTGAGACGTTACTAACTGTTTATATTGAGTGACGTCCACTAATGAATACATGTACCTAATTAAGGAGGTACGGGTCTGAGACGTTACAATCTGTATATATTGGGTGACGTACACTAATGCATGTACATTTACCTAGTTAATGAGGTATGGGTCTGGTAGGGGTCCGAGACGTTACAATCTGTATATATTTATCTATTTTGAGTGACGTGCAATAACGAATAAATGGACCTAATTTAGGAGGTATGGGTCTAAGACGTTACAATCTGTATATGTCCCTCATTAAGGAGGTATGGGTCTAAGACGTTACAATCTGTATATATTGGGTGACGTACACTAATGATTACATTGACCTAATTATTGAGGTATGGGTCTGGTAGGGGTCCGAGACGTTACAATCTGTATATATTTATCTATTTTGAGTGACGTGCGTATGGGTCTGAGACGTTACTAACTGTATATATTGGTTGACGTACACTAATGAATACATGTATCTCATTAGGCAGGTATGGGTATGAGACGTTACTAGCTTTATATATTGAGTGACGTCCACTAATGAATACATTGACCTAATTAATGAATTATGGGTCTGAGACGGTACAATCTGTATATATCGAGGTACTTACACTAATGAACACATGGACCTAATTAATGCGGTATGGGTCTGAGAGGTTACTAACTGTATTTATTGAGTGACGTACACTAATGCATACATGTACCTCATTAAGAAGATATGGGTCTGAGACGGTACAATCTGTATATATTTATCTATTTTGAGTGACGTGCGTATGGGTCTGAGACGTTACAATCTGTGTATATCGAGGGACGTACACTAATGAATACATGTACCGGTATGGGTCTGAGACGGTACAATCTGTATATATTGATTGACGTACACTAATGACTACATGTTCCTCATTAAGAAGGTATGAGTCTGAGACGTAACTAGCTATCTATTTTGAGTGACGTGCAATAATGAATAAATGGACCTAATTTAGGAGGTATGGGTCTGAGATATTCCTAACTGTATCTATTGAGTGACGTACACTAATGAATACATGTACCTCATTAAGAAGGTATGGGTCTGAGACGTTACTAGCTGTATGTTTTGAGTCACGTACACTACTGAGTAAATGGACCTAATTAAGGAGGTATGGGTCTGACACGTTACTAGCTGTATGTTTTGAGTGACGTACAATAATGAAGAAATGGACCTAATTAAGGAGGTATGGATCTGAGACGTTACTAACTGTTTATATTGAGTGACGTACACTAATGCATGTACATTGACCTAACTAATGAGGTATGGGTCTGAGACGTTACTAGCTGTATGTTTTGATTGACAAACAATAATGAATAAATGGACCTAATTAAGGAGGTATGGGTCTGAGACGTTACTAACTGTTTATATTGAGTGACGTACACTAATGAACACATGAACCTAATTAAGGAGGTAGGAGTCCGAGACGTTACAATCTGTATATATTGATTGACGTACACTAATGCATGTACATTGACCTAATTATTGAGGTATGGGTCTGAGACGTTACTAGCCGTATATATTGATTGACGTACACTAATGCATGTACATGTACCTCATAAAGGAGGTATGGGTCTGAGACGTTACAATCTGTATATATTGAGTGACGTACACTAATGCATGTACATTGACCTAATTAATGAGGTTTGGAATGAGACGTTACTAGCTGTATATATTTCATAAAGGAGGTATGGGTCTGAGACAAACAATAATGAATAAATGGACCTAATTAAGGAATCTATTGAGTGACGTACACTAATGAATAAATTGACCTAATTAATGAATTACCTCATTAAGACGGTATGGGTCTGAGACGTTACTAACTGTATATATTATTGAGTGACGTACACTAATGAATACATGGACCTAATTAAGGAGGTATGGGTCTGACTGGTTACTAACTGTTTATATTGAATGACGTACACTAATGAACACATGAACCTAATTAAGGAGGTGGGAGTCCGAGACGTTACAATCTGTATATATTGATTGACGTACTCTAATGCATGTACATTGACCTAATTAATGAGGTTTGGTATTAGACGTTACTAGCTGTATATATTGATTTACGTACACTAATGAATACATGTACCTCATTAAGAAGGTATGGGTCCGAGACGTTACTAGCTGTATGTTTTGAGTGACGTACAATCATGAATAAATGGACCTAATTAAGGAGGTATGGATCTGAGACGTTACTAACTGTTTATATTGAGTGACGTACACTAATGAACACATGAACCTAATTAAGGAGGTAGGAGTCCGAGACGTTACAATCTGTATATATTGAGTGACGTACACTAATGCATAACTGTTTATATTGAGTGACGTACACTAATGAATAAATTGACCTAATTAATGAATTACCTCATTAAGACGGTATGGGTCTGAGACGTTACTAGCTGAATGTTTTGAGTGACGTACAATAATTTATAAATGGACCTAATTAAGGAGGTATGGATCTGAGACGTTACTAGCTGTATATATTTCATAAAGGAGGTATGGGTCTGAGACGTTATTAGCTGTATGTTTTGAGTGACGTACAATGATGATTAAATTGACCTTATTAAGGAGATATGGGTCTGAGACGTTACAATCTGTATATATTGAGTGACGTACACTAATGAATACATAGACCTAATTAAGGAGTATATATTGATTGACGTACACTAATGAATACATGTACCTCATTAAGAAGGTATGGGTCCGAGACGTTACTAGCTGTATGTTTTGAGTGACGTACAATAATTTATAAATGGACCTAATTAAGGAGGTATGGATCTGAGACGTTACTAACTGTTTATATTGAGTGACGTACACTAATGAATACATGTACCTTAATGCATGTACATTGACCTAATTAATGAGGTTTGGTATTAGACGTTACTAGCTGTATATATTGATTTACGTACACTAATGAATACATGTACCTTAATGCATGTACATTGACCTAATTAATGAGGTTTGGAATGAGACGTTACTAGCTGTATATATTGATTGACATACACTAATGAATACATGTACCTCATTTAGAAGGTATGGGTCTGAGAGGTTACTAACTGTATATATTGAGTGACGTACACTAATGCATGTACATGTTGAGTGACGTACACTAATGAACACATGAACCTAATTAAGGAGGTATGGGTCTGACTGGTTACTAACTGTTTATATTGAATGACGTACACTAATGAACACATGAACTTAATTAAGGAGGTAGGAGTCCGAGACGTTACAATCTGTATATATTGATTGACGTACTCTAATGCATGTACATTGACCTAATTAATGAGGTTTGGTATTAGACGTTACTAGCTGTATATATTGAGTGACGTACAGTGATGAATACATGGACCTAATTAAGGAGGTATGGGTCAGAGACGTTACTAGCTGTATATATTGATTTACGTACACTAATGAATACATGTACCTTAATGCATGTACATTGACCTAATTAATGAGGTTTGGTATGAGACGTTACTAGCTGTATATATTTCATAAAGGAGGTATGGGTCTGAGACAAACAATAATGAATAAATGGACCTAATTAAGGAGGGTCTGAGACGTAACTAGCTGTATGTTTTGAGTGACGTACAATCATGAATAAATGGACCTAATTAAGGAATCTATTGAGTGACGTACACTAATGAATACATGTACCTCATTAAGACGGTATGGGTCTGAGACGTTACTAACTGTTTATATTGAGTGACGTACACTAATGAATACATAGACCTAATTAAGGAGTATATATTGATTGACGTACACTAATGAATACATGAACCTAATTAAGAAGATATGAGTCTGAGACGTTACTAGCTGTATATTTTGAGTGACGTACATTAATGAATAAATGGACCTAATTAAGGAGGTATGTGTCTGAAACGTTACTAACACTAATGAATACATGTACCTCATTAAGACGGTATGGGTCTGAGACGTTACTAACTGTATATATTATTGAGTGACGTACACTAATGAATACATAGACCTAATTAAGGAGTATATATTGATTGACGTACACTAATGCATGTACATGTACCTCATAAAGGAGGTATGGGTCTGAGACAAACAATAATGAATAAATGGACCTAATAAAGGAGGTATGGGTCTGAGATATTCCTGACTGTATCTATTGAGTGACGTACACTAATGAATACATAGACCTAATTAAGGAGTATATATTGATTGACGTACACTAATGAATACATGTACCTCATTAAGACGGTATGGGTCTGAGACGTTGCTAGCTGTGTGAATGGACCTAATTAAGGAGGTTTGGGTCTGAGACGTTACTAGCTGTATATATTGATTGACGTACACTAATGAATACATGTCCCTCATTAAGACGGTATGGTTCTGAGACGTTGCTAGCTGTGTGATTGGACCTAATTAAGGAGGTTTGGGTCGGAGACGGTACTAGCTGTATATATTGACTGACGTACACTAATGCATGTACATTGCCCTAGTTAATCAGGTATGGGTCTGAGACGTACTAATTGTATATATTGAGTGACGTACACTAATGAATATATTGACCTCATTAAGAAGGTATGGGACTGAGACGTTACTAGCTGCATATATTGATTAACGTACACTAATGCATGTACATGTACCTCATAAAGGAGGTATGGGTCTGAGACGTTACTAATTGTATATATTGAGTGACGTACACTAATGCATGTAAATTGACATAATTAAGGAGGTATGAGTCTGAGACGTTATTAGCTGTATATATTGATTGACGTACACTAATGAATACATGAACCTAATTAAGAAGATATGAGTCTGAGACGTTACTAGCTGTATATATTGAGTGACGTACACTAATGAATACATGGACCTAATTAAGGAGGTATGTGTCTGAAACGTTACTAACTGTATCTATTGAGTGACGTACACTAATGAATACATAGACCTAATTAAGGAGTATGGATCTGAGACGTTACTAGCTGTATGTTTTGAGTGACGTACAATGATAAATAAATGAACCTAATTAAGGAGGTATGGGTCTGAGACGTTACAATTTGTATATATTGAGTGACGTACACTAATGAATACATGTATCTCATTAGGAAGGAATGTGTCTGAGACGTTACTAGCTGTATATTTTGAGTGACGTACATTAATGAATAAATGGACCTAATTAAGGAGGTATGGGTCCGAGACGTTACTAGCTGTATATATTGCGTGACGTACACTAATGAATACATGTATCTTATTAGGAAGGAATGTGTCTGGGACGTTACTAGCTGTATATATCTATTGATTGACGTACACTAATGAACACACGAACCTAATTAAGGAGGTATGGGTCCGAGACGTTACTAGCTGTATATATTGCGTGACGTACACTAATGAACACATGAACCTAATGAAGGAGGTATGGGTCTGAGACGTTACTAGCTGTATGTTTTGAGTGACGTACAGTAATGAATAAATGGACCTAATTAAGGAGGTATGGATCTGAGACGTTACTAGCTGTATATATTGAGTGACGTACACTAATGCATGTACATTGACCTAGTTAATGAGGTATGGGTCTGAGACTTTACTAGACGTATATATTGATTGACGTACACTAATGAATACATGTACCTCATTAAGAAGGTATGGGTCTGAGAGGTTATTAGCTGTATGTTTTGAGTCACGTACACTACTGAATAAATGGACCTAATTAAGGAGGTATGGGTCTGAGACGTTACTACCTGTATATATTGATTGACGTACACCAATGAATACATGTACCTCATTAAGAAGGTATGGGTATGAGAGGTTATTAGCTGTATGTTGTGAGTCACGTACTCTACTGAATAAATGGACCTAATTAAGGAGGTATGAGTCTGAGACGTTACTAACTGTTTATATTGAGTGACGTACACTAATGCATGTACATTGACCTAGTTAATGAGGTATGGGTCTGAGACGTTACTAACTGTATATATTGATTGACGTACACTAACGAATACATGTACATCATTTAGAAGGTATGGGTCTGAGAGGTTACTAACTGTATATATTGAGTGACGTACACTAATGAATAAATTGACCTAATTAATGAATTATGGGTCTGAGACGTTACAATCTGTATATATTGAGTGACGTACACTAATGAACACATGAACCTAATTAAGGAGGTATGGGTCTGAGACGTTACTAACTGTATATATTGATTGACGTTCACTAATGACTAGATGTTCCTCATTAAGAAGGTATGAGTCTGAGACGTAACTAGCTGTATGTTTTGATTGACGTACAATAATGAATAAATGGACCTAATTAAGGAGGTATGGGTCTGAGATATTCCTAACTGTATCTATTGAGTGACGTACACTAATGAATACATGTACCTCATTAAGAAGGTATGGGTCTGAGACGTTACTAGCTGTATGTTATTGAGTGTCGTACAGTAATGAATAAATGGATCTAATTAAGGAGGTATGGGTCTGAGACGTTACTAGCTGTATATATTGAGTGACGTACACTAATGCATGTACATTGACCTAATTAATGAGGTATGGGTCTGAGACTTTACTAGCCGTATATATTGATTGACGTACACTAATGAATACATGTACCTCATTAAGAAGGTATGGGTCTGAGAGGTTATTAGCTGCATGTTTTGTCACGTACACTACTGAATAAATGGACCTAATTAAGGAGGTATGGGTCTGAGACGTGACCACCTGTATGTTTTTAGTGACAAACAATAATGAATAAATGGACCTAATTAAGGAGGTATGGGTCTGACTGGTTACTAACTGTTTATATTGAATGACGTACACTAATGAACACATGAACCTAATTAAGGAGGTAGGGGTCTGAGACGTTACAATCTGTATATATTGAGTGACGTACACTAATGAACACATGAACCTAATTAAGGAGGTATGGGTCTGAGACGTTACTAACTTTAATATTGAGTGACGTACACTAATGAATACATGTACCTCATTTAGAAGGTATGGGTCTGAGAGGTTACTAACTGTATATATTGAGTGACGTACACTAATGAACACATGAACCTAATTAAGGAGGTAGGGGTCTGAGACGTTACAATCTGTATATATTGAGTGACCTACACTAATGAATACATGGACCTAATTAATGATGTATGGGTCTGAAATGTAACCAGCTGTATGTTTTGAGTGACGTACAATAATGAATAAATGGACCTAATTAAGAAGGAATGGGTCTGAGACGTTACTAGCTGTATATATTGAGTGACGTGCACTAATGAATACATGGACCTAATTAATGATGTATGGGTCTGAGACGTTACTAGCCGTGCATATTGATTGACGTACACTAAGGAATACATGTACCCCATTAAGAAGGTATGGGTCTGAGACTTTACTAGCTGTATATATTGAGTGACGTACACTAATGCATGTACATTAACCTAATTAATGAGGTATGGGTCTGAGACGTTACTAGCCGTGTATATTGATTGACGTACACTAATGAATACATGTACCTCATTAAGAAGGTATGGGTCTGAGACGTTATTAGCTGTGTGTTTTAAGTCAAGTACACTACTGAATAAATGGACCTAATTAAGGAGGTATGTGTCTGAGACGTTACTAGCTGTATCTATTGATTGACGTACACTAATGCATGTACATTGACCTAATTAATGAGGTATGGGTATGAGACGTTACTAGCTGTATATATTGATTGACGTACACTAATGAATACATGTACCTCATTTAGAAGGTATGGGTCTGAGACGTTGCTAGTTGTGTGTTTTGAGTGACGTACATTAATGAATAAATGGATCTAATTAAGGAGGTTTGGGTCTGAGACGTTACTAGCTGTATATATTGATTGACGTACACTAATGCATGTACATTGACCTAATTAATGAGGTATGGGTCTGAGACGTTACTAGCTGTATATATTGAATGACATACACTAATGAACACATGAACCTAATTAAGGAGGTATGGGTCTGAGACGTTATTAGCTGTATGTTTTGAGTGACGTACAATAAAGAATAAATTGACCTAATTAAGGAGGTATGGGTCTGAGACGTTACTAGCTGTATGTTTTGAGTGACGTACAATAATGAGGAGGTATGGGTCTGAGACGTTACAAGCTGTATATATTGAATGACATACACTAATGAGAGACGTTACTAACTGTATATATTGAGTGACGTACACTAATTAATACCTGGACCTAATTAATGAGGTATGGGTCTGAGACGTTACTAACTCTATATATTGATTGACGCACACTAATGAATACATGTTCCTCATTAAGAAGGTATGGGTCTGAGACGTAACTAGCTGTATGTTTTGAGTGACGTACAATAATGAATAAATGGAACTAATTAAGAAGGTATGGGTCTGAGACGTTACTAGCTTTATGTTTTGAGTGACGTACAATAATGAATAAATGGAACTAATTAAGAAGGTATGGGTCTGAGACGTTACTAGCTTTATGTTTTGAGTGACGTACAATAATGAATAAATGGACCTAATTAAGGAGGTATGGGTCTGAGACGTTACTACATGTATATATTGATTGACGTACACTAATGCATACATGTACCTCATTAAGAAGGTATGGGTCTGAGACGTTACTAGCTTTATGTTTTGAGTGACGTACAATAATGAATACATGTATCTCATTAAGAAGGTATGGGTCTGAGACGTCACTAGCTGTATGTTTTGAGTGACGTACAATCATGAATAAATGGACCTAATTAAGGAGGTATGCGTCTGAGACGTTACTAGCTGTATATATTGATTGACATACACGAATGAATACATGTACCTCATTAAGAAGGTATTGGATCTAATTAAGGAGGTTTGGGTCTGAGACGTTACTAGCTGTATATATTGATTGACATACACGAATGAATACATGTACCTCATTAAGAAGGTATGGGTCTGAGACGTAACTAGCTGTATGTTTTGAGTGACGTACAATAATGAATAAATGGAACTAATTAAGAAGGTATGGGTCTGAGACGTTACTAACTGTATATATTGAGTGACGTACACTAATGCATGTACATTAACCTAATTAATGAGGTATGGGTCTGAGACTTTACTAACTCTATATATTGATTGACGCACACTAATGAATACATGTTCCTCATTAAGAAGGTATGGGTCCGAGACGTTACTAGCTGTATGTTTTGAGTGACGTACAATAATGAATACATGTATCTCATTAAGAAGGTATGGGTCTGAGACGTCACTAGCTGTATGTTTTGAGTGACGTACAATAATGAATAAATGGACCTAATTAAGAAGGTATGGGTCTGAGACGTTACTAGCTTTATGTTTTGAGTGACGTACAATAATGAATAAATGGACCTAATTAAGAAGGTATGGGTCTGAGACGTTACTAACTGTATATATTGATTGAAGTTGTGTGTTTTGAGTGACGTACATTAATGAATAAATGGACCTAATTAAGGAGGTATGCGTCTGAGACGTTACTAGCTGTATATATTGATTGACATACACGAATGAATACATGTACCTCATTAAGAAGGTATTGGTCTGAGACGTTACAATCTGTATATATTGATTGACGTACACTAATGCATGTACATGTACCTCATTAAGGAGGTATGGGTCTGAGACGTTACTACATGTATATATTGATTGACGTACACTAATGAATACCTGGACCTAATTAATGAGGTATGGGTCTGAGACGTTACTAACTGTACATATTGATTGACCTACACTTATGAATACATGTTCCTCATTAAGAAGGTATGGGTCTGAGACGTAACTAGCTGTATGTTTTGAGTGACGTACAATAATGAATAAATGGACCTAATTAAGGAGGTATGGGTCTGAGATATTCCTAACTGTATCTCTTGAGTGA
>NW_018408598.1:8724-10185 GCF_002113885.1 Mizuhopecten yessoensis | reverse complement strand
TTACTAACTGTATATATTGAGTGACGTACACTAATGAATACATGTTCCTAATTAAGAAGGTATGGGTCTGAGACGTTACTAGCTGTATATACTGAATGACGTACACTAATGAATACATGTTCCTTATTAAGAAGGTATGGGTCTGAGACGTTACTAGATGTATATATTAGGTGACGTACACTAATGAATACATGTACCTCATTAAGGTATCTATTGAGTGACGTACACTAATGAATACATGTTCCTATTTAAGAAGGTATGGGTCTGAGACGTTACTAGCTGTATGTTTTGAGTGACGTACAATAATGATTAAATTGACCTTATTAAGGAGGTATGGGTCTGAGACGTTACTAGATGTATATATTAGGTGACGTACACTAATGAATACATGTACCTCATTAAGAAGGTATGGGTCTGAGACGTTACTAGCTGTATATATTGAGTGACGTACACTCATGCATGTACATTGACCTAATTATTGAGGTATGGGTCTGAGACGTTACTAACTGTATATATTGAATGACGTACACTAATGAATACATGTTCATTATCAAGAGGGTATGGGTCTGAGACTTTACTAGCTGTATGTTTTGAGTGACGTACAATAATTAATAAATGGACCTAATTAAGGAGGTATAGGTCTGAGATATTCCTAACTGTATATACTGAGTGACGTACACTAATGAATACATGTACCTCATTAAGAAGGTATGGGTCTGAGACGTTACTAGCGGTATGTATTGAGTGACGTACAATAATGAATAAATGGACCTAATTAAGGAGGTATGGGTCTGAGACGTTACTAGCTGTATATATTGAGTGACGTACACTAATGCATGTACATTGACCTAATTAATGAGGTATGGGTCTGAGACGTTACTAACTGTATATTTTGATTGACGTACACTAATGCATTTACATGTACCTTATTAAGGAGGTATGGGTCTGAGACGTTACCAGCTGTATATATTGATTGACGTACGCTAATGAATACATGTACCTCATTAAGAAGGAATGGGTATGAGACGTTACTAGCTGTAGGTTTTGAGTGACGTACAATAATAAGTAAATGGACCTAATTAAGGAGGTATGGGTCTGAGACGTTACTAGTTGTATATATTGAGTGACGTACACTAATGAATACATGTACCTCATTTAGAAGGTATGGGTCTCTGACGTTACTAACTGTATATATTGAGTGACGTACACTAATGAACACATGAACCTCATTAAGAAAGTATTGGTCTGATACGTTAATAGCTGTATGTTTTGAGTGACGTACACTAATGCATGTACATGTACCTTATTAAGGAGGTATGGGTCTGAAACGTTATTAACTTGATATATTGAGTGATGTACACTAATGCATGTACATTGACCTAAGTAAGGAGGTATGGGTCTGAGACGTTACTAGCTGTATATATTGAGTGAAGTACGCAAATGAATACATGTACCTCATTA